>NW_027423021.1:27500-180000 GCF_048934315.1 Petromyzon marinus
TGAGAGAGAGAACAGGCTAGCAGTGGAGAGGCTAGGAGAGTGAGAGAGAGAACAGGCTAGCAGTGGAGAGGCTAAGGAACGTGAGAGAACAGGCTTGCAGTGGAGAGGCTAGGAGCGCGAGAGAACAGGCTAGCAGTAGAGAGGCTAGGAGGGTGAGAGAGAACAGGCTAGCCGTGGAGAGGCTATGAGAGTGAGAGAACAGGCTAGCAGTAGAGAGGCTAGGAGCGTGAGAGAGAACAGGCTAGCAGTGGAGAGGCTAGGAGAGTGAGAGAGAACAGGCTAGCAGTGGAGAGGCTAGGAGAGTGAGAGAACAGGCTAGCAGTGGAGAGGCTAGGAGCGTGAGAGAACAGGCTAGCAGTAGAGAGGCTAGGAGCGTGAGAGAGAACAGGCTAGCAGTGGAGAAGCTAGGAGGGTGAGAGAACAGGCTAGCAGTGGAGAGGCTAGGAGCGTGAGAGATAACAGGCTAGCAGTGGAGAGGCTAGGAGAGTGAGAGAGAACAGGCAGGCAGTGGAGAGGCTAGGAGAGTGAGAGAGAACAGGCTAGCAGTGGAGAGGCTAGGAGGGTGAGAGAACAGGCTAGCAGTGGAGAGGCTAGGAGAGTGAGAGAGAACAGGCTAGCAGTGGAGAGGCTAGGAGGGTGAGAGAACAGGCTAGCAGTGGAGAGGCTAGGAGCGTGAGAGAACAGGCTAGCAGTGGAGAGGCTAGGAGTGTGAGAGAACAGGCTAGCAGTAGAGAGGCTAGGAGGGTGAGAGAGAACAGGCTAGCCGTGGAGAGGCTATGAGAGTGAGAGAACAGGCTAGCAGTAGAGAGGCTAGGAGCGTGAGAGAGAACAGTCTAGCAGTGGAGAGGCTAGGAGAGTGAGAGATAACAGGCTAGCAGTGGAGAGGCTAGGAGAGTGAGAGAGAACAGGCTAGCAGTGGAGAGGCTAGGAGAGAGAGAACAGGCTAGCAGTGGAGAGGCTAGGAGAGTGAGAGAACAGGCTAGCAGTGGAGAGACTAGGAGAGTGAGAGAACAGGCTAGCAGTGGAGAGGCTAGGAGCATGAGAGAACAGGCTAGCAGTAGAGAGGCTAGGAGCGTGAGAGAGAACAGGCAGGCAGTGGAGAGGCTAGGAGAGTGAGAGAACAGGCTAGCAGTGGAGAGGCTAGGAGCGTGAGAGAACAGGCTAGCAGTGGAGAGGCTAGGAGCGTGAGAGAACAGGCTAGCAGTGGAGAGGCCAGGAGGGTGAGAGAACAGGCTAGCAGTGGAGAGGCTTGGAGAGAGAGAACAGGGCAGCAGTGGAGAGGCTAGGAGCGTGAGAGAGAACAGGCTAGCAGTGGAGAGGCTAGGAGCGTGAGAGAACAGGCTAGCAGTGGAGAGGCTAAGGAGAGTGAGAGAACAGGCTAGCAGTAGAGAGGCTAGGAGCGTGAGAGAGAACAGGCTAGCAGTGGAGAGGCTAGGAGAGTGAGAGAGAGAACAGGCTAGCAGTGGAGAGGCTAAGGAGCGTGAGAGAACAGGCTAGCAGTGGAGAGGCTAGGAGCGTGAGAGAACAGGCTAGCAGTAGAGAGGCTAGGAGGGTGAGAGAGAACAGGCGAGCCGTGGAGAGGCTATGAGAGTGAGAGAACAGGCTAGCAGTAGAGAGGCTAGGAGCGTGAGAGAACAGGCTAGCAGTAGAGAGGCTAGGAGGGTGAGAGAGAACAGGCGAGCCGTGGAGAGGCTATGAGAGTGAGAGAACAGGCTAGCAGTAGAGAGGCTAGGAGCGTGAGAGATAACAGGCTAGCAGTGGAGAGGCTAGGAGAGTGAGAGAGAACAGGCTAGCAGTGGAGAGGCTAGGAGAGTGAGAGAGAACAGGCTAGCAGTGGAGAGGCTAGGAGAGAGAGAACAGGCTAGCAGTGGAGAGGCTAGGAGAGTGAGAGAACAGGCTAGCAGTGGAGAGGCTAGGAGAGTGAGAGAACAGGCTAGCAGTGGAGAGGCTAGGAGCGTGAGAGAATAGGCTAGCAGTAGAGAGGCTAGGAGCGTGAGAGAGAACAGGCTAGCAGTGGAGAGGCTAGGAGGGTGAGAGGACAGGCTAGCAGTGGAGAGGCTATGAGAGTGAGAGAACAGGCTAGCAGTGGAGAGGCTAGGAGAGTGAGAGATAACAGGCTAGCAGTGGAGAGGCCAGGAGGGTGAGAGAACAGGCTAGCAGTGGAGAGGCTAGGAGAGAGAGAACAGGCTAGCAGTGGAGAGGCTAGGAGCGTGAGAGAACAGGCTAGCAGTGGAGAGGCCAGGAGGGTGAGAGAACAGGCTAGCAGTGGAGAGGCTTGGAGAGAGAGAACAGGGCAGCAGTGGAGAGGCTAGGAGCGTGAGAGAGAACAGGCTAGCAGTGGAGAGGCTAGGAGCGTGAGAGAACAGGCTAGCAGTGGAGAGGCTAAGGAGAGTGAGAGAACAGGCTAGCAGTAGAGAGGCTAGGAGCGTGAGAGAGAACAGGCTAGCAGTGGAGAGGCTAGGAGAGTGAGAGAGAGAACAGGCTAGCAGTGGAGAGGCTAAGGAGCGTGAGAGAACAGGCTAGCAGTGGAGAGGATAGGAGCGTGAGAGAACAGGCTAGCAGTAGAGAGGCTAGGAGGGTGAGAGAGAACAGGCGAGCCGTGGAGAGGCTATGAGAGTGAGAGAACAGGCTAGCAGTAGAGAGGCTAGGAGCGTGAGAGAGAACAGGCTAGCAGTGGAGAGGCTAGGAGAGAGAGAACAGGCTAGCAGTGGAGAGGCTAGGAGAGTGAGGGAACAGGCTAGCAGTGGAGAGGCTAGGAGAGTGAGAGAACAGGCTAGCAGTGGAGAGGCTAGGAGCGTGAGAGAATAGGCTAGCAGTAGAGAGGCTAGGAGCGTGAGAGAGAACAGGCTAGCAGTGGAGAGGCTAGGAGGGTGAGAGAACAGGCTAGCAGTGGAGAGGCTATGAGAGTGAGAGAACAGGCTAGCAGTAGAGAGGCTAGGAGCGTGAGAGAGAACAGGCTAGCAGTGGAGAGGCTAGGAGAGTGAGAGATAACAGGCTAGCAGTGGAGAGGCTAGGAGAGTGAGAGAACAGGCTAGCAGTGGAGAGGCTTGGAGAGAGAGAACAGGGCAGCAGTGGAGAGGCTAGGAGCGTGAGAGAGAACAGGCTAGCAGTGGAGAGGCCAGGAGGGTGAGAGAACAGGCTAGCAGTGGAGAGGCTAGGAGAGAGAGAACAGGCTAGCAGTGGAGAGGCTAGGAGCGTGAGAGAACAGGCTAGCAGTGGAGAGGCCAGGAGGGTGAGAGAACAGGCTAGCAGTGGAGAGGCTTGGAGAGAGAGAACAGGGCAGCAGTGGAGAGGCTAGGAGCGTGAGAGAGAACAGGCTAGCAGTGGAGAGGCTAGGAGCGTGAGAGAACAGGCTAGCAGTGGAGAGGCTAAGGAGAGTGAGAGAACAGGCTAGCAGTAGAGAGGCTAGGAGCGTGAGAGAGAACAGGCTAGCAGTGGAGAGGCTAGGAGAGTGAGAGAGAGAACAGGCTAGCAGTGGAGAGGCTAAGGAGCGTGAGAGAACAGGCTAGCAGTGGAGAGGCTAGGAGCGTGAGAGAACAGGCTAGCAGTAGAGAGGCTAGGAGGGTGAGAGAGAACCGGCGAGCCGTGGAGAGGCTATGAGAGTGAGAGAACAGGCTAGCAGTGGAGAGGCCAGGAGGGTGAGAGAACAGGCTAGCAGTGGAGAGGCTTGGAGAGAGAGAACAGGGCAGCAGTGGAGAGGCTAGGAGCGTGAGAGAGAACAGGCTAGCAGTGGAGAGGCTAGGAGCGTGAGAGAACAGGCTAGCAGTGGAGAGGCTAAGGAGAGTGAGAGAACAGGCTAGCAGTAGAGAGGCTAGGAGCGTGAGAGAGAACAGGCTAGCAGTGGAGAGGCTAGGAGAGTGAGAGAGAGAACAGGCTAGCAGTGGAGAGGCTAAGGAGCGTGAGAGAACAGGCTAGCAGTGGAGAGGATAGGAGCGTGAGAGAACAGGCTAGCAGTAGAGAGGCTAGGAGGGTGAGAGAGAACAGGCGAGTCGTGGAGAGGCTATGAGAGTGAGAGAACAGGCTAGCAGTAGAGAGGCTAGGAGCGTGAGAGAGAACAGGCTAGCAGTGGAGAGGCTAGGAGAGTGAGAGAGAACAGGCTAGCAGTGGAGAGGCTAGGAGAGTGAGAGAGAACAGGCTAGCAGTGGAGAGGCTAGGAGAGTGAGAGAACAGGCTAGCAGTGGAGAGGCTAGGAGAGTGAGAGAACAGGCTAGCAGTGGAGAGGCTAGGAGCGTGAGAGAATAGGCTAGCAGTAGAGAGGCTAGGAGCGTGAGAGAGAACAGGCTAGCAGTGGAGAGGCTAGGAGGGTGAGAGAACAGGCTAGCAGTGGAGAGGCTATGAGAGTGAGAGAACAGGCTAGCAGTAGAGAGGCTAGGAGCGTGAGAGAGAACAGGCTAGCAGTGGAGAGGCTAGGAGAGTGAGAGATAACAGGCTAGCAGTGGAGAGGCTAGGAGAGTGAGAGAACAGGCTAGCAGTGGAGAGGCTTGGAGAGAGAGAACAGGGCAGCAGTGGAGAGGCTAGGAGCGTGAGAGAGAACAGGCTAGCAGTGGAGAGGCTAGGAGCGTGAGAGAACAGGCTAGCAGTGGAGAGGCTAGGAGAGTGAGAGAGAGAACAGGCTAGCAGTGGAGAGGCTAAGGAGCGTGAGAGAACAGGCTAGCAGTGGAGAGGCTAGGAGCGTGAGAGAACAGGCTAGCAGTAGAGAGGCTAGGAGGGTGAGAGAGAACAGGCGAGCCGTGGAGAGGCTATGAGAGTGAGAGAACAGGCTAGCAGTAGAGAGGCTAGGAGCGTGAGAGAGAACAGGCTAGCAGTGGAGAGGCTAGGAGCGTGAGAGAACAGGCTAGCAGTGGAGAGGCTAAGGAGAGTGAGAGAACAGGCTAGCAGTAGAGAGGCTAGGAGCGTGAGAGAGAACAGGCTAGCAGTGGAGAGGCTAGGAGAGTGAGAGAGAGAACAGGCTAGCAGTGGAGAGGCTAAGGAGCATGAGAGAACAGGCTAGCAGTGGAGAGGCTAGGAGCGTGAGAGAACAGGCTAGCAGTAGAGAGGCTAGGAGGGTGAGAGAGAACCGGCGAGCCGTGGAGAGGCTATGAGAGTGAGAGAACAGGCTAGCAGTGGAGAGGCCAGGAGGGTGAGAGAACAGGCTAGCAGTGGAGAGGCTTGGAGAGAGAGAACAGGGCAGCAGTGGAGAGGCTAGGAGCGTGAGAGAGAACAGGCTAGCAGTGGAGAGGCTAGGAGCGTGAGAGAACAGGCTAGCAGTGGAGAGGCTAAGGAGAGTGAGAGAACAGGCTAGCAGTAGAGAGGCTAGGAGCGTGAGAGAGAACAGGCTAGCAGTGGAGAGGCTAGGAGAGTGAGAGAGAGAACAGGCTAGCAGTGGAGAGGCTAAGGAGCGTGAGAGAACAGGCTAGCAGTGGAGAGGATAGGAGCGTGAGAGAACAGGCTAGCAGTAGAGAGGCTAGGAGGGTGAGAGAGAACAGGCGAGCCGTGGAGAGGCTATGAGAGTGAGAGAACAGGCTAGCAGTAGAGAGGCTAGGAGCGTGAGAGAGAACAGGCTAGCAGTGGAGAGGCTAGGAGAGTGAGAGAGAACAGGCTAGCAGTGGAGAGGCTAGGAGAGTGAGAGAGAACAGGCTAGCAGTGGAGAGGCTAGGAGAGAGAGAGAACAGGCTAGCAGTGGAGAGGCTAGGAGCGTGAGAGAACAGGCTAGCAGTGGAGAGGCCAGGAGGGTGAGAGAACAGGCTAGCAGTGGAGAGGCTTGGAGAGAGAGAACAGGGCAGCAGTGGAGAGGCTAGGAGCGTGAGAGAGAACAGGCTAGCAGTGGAGAGGCTAGGAGCGTGAGAGAACAGGCTAGCAGTGGAGAGGCTAAGGAGAGTGAGAGAACAGGCTAGCAGTAGAGAGGCTAGGAGCGTGAGAGAGAACAGGCTAGCAGTTGAGAGGCTAGGAGAGTGAGAGAGAACAGGCTAGCAGTGGAGAGGCGAGGAGGGTGAGAGAACAGGCTAGCAGTGGAGAGGCTAGGAGCGTGAGAGAACAGGCTAGCAGTGGAGAGGCTAGGAGAGAGAGAACAGGCTAGCAGTGGAGAGGCTAGGAGCGTGAGAGAACAGGCTAGCAGTGGAGAGGCCAGGAGGGTGAGAAAACAGGCTAGCAGTGGAGAGGCTAGGAGGGTGAGAAAACAGGCGAGCAGTGGAGAGGCTAGGAGAGTGAGAGAGAACAGGCTAGCAGTGGAGAGGCTAGGAGAGGGTGAGAGAACAGGCTAGCAGTGGAGAGGCTAGGAGAGGGTGAGAGAACAGGCTAGCAGTGGAGAGGCTAAGGAGAGTGAGAGAACAGGCTAGCAGTAGAGAGGCTAGGAGCGTGAGAGAGAACAGGCTAGCAGTGGAGAGGCTAGGAGCGTGAGAGCACAGGCTAGCAGTGGAGAGGCTAAGGAGAGTGAGAGAACAGGCTAGCAGTAGAGAGGCTAGGAGCGTGAGAGAGAACAGGCTAGCAGTGGAGAGGCTAGGAGAGTGAGAGAGAGAACAGGCTAGCAGTGGAGAGGCTAAGGAACGTGAGAGAACAGGCTTGCAGTGGAGAGGCTAGGAGCGCGAGAGAACAGGCTAGCAGTAGAGAGGCTAGGAGGGTGAGAGAGAACAGGCTAGCCGTGGAGAGGCTATGAGAGTGAGAGAACAGGCTAGCAGTAGAGAGGCTAGGAGCGTGAGAGAGAACAGGCTAGCAGTGGAGAGGCTAGGAGAGTGAGAGAGAACAGGCTAGCAGTGGAGAGGCTAGGAGAGTGAGAGAACAGGCTAGCAGTGGAGAGGCTAGGAGCGTGAGAGAACAGGCTAGCAGTAGAGAGGCTAGGAGCGTGAGAGAGAACAGGCTAGCAGTGGAGAAGCTAGGAGGGTGAGAGAACAGGCTAGCAGTGGAGAGGCTAGGAGCGTGAGAGATAACAGGCTAGCAGTGGAGAGGCTAGGAGAGTGAGAGAGAACAGGCAGGCAGTGGAGAGGCTAGGAGAGTGAGAGAGAACAGGCTAGCAGTGGAGAGGCTAGGAGGGTGAGAGAACAGGCTAGCAGTGGAGAGGCTAGGAGAGTGAGAGAGAACAGGCTAGCAGTGGAGAGGCTAGGAGGGTGAGAGAACAGGCTAGCAGTGGAGAGGCTAGGAGCGTGAGAGAACAGGCTAGCAGTGGAGAGGCTAGGAGTGTGAGAGAACAGGCTAGCAGTAGAGAGGCTAGGAGGGTGAGAGAGAACAGGCTAGCCGTGGAGAGGCTATGAGAGTGAGAGAACAGGCTAGCAGTAGAGAGGCTAGGAGCGTGAGAGAGAACAGTCTAGCAGTGGAGAGGCTAGGAGAGTGAGAGATAACAGGCTAGCAGTGGAGAGGCTAGGAGAGTGAGAGAGAACAGGCTAGCAGTGGAGAGGCTAGGAGAGAGAGAACAGGCTAGCAGTGGAGAGGCTAGGAGAGTGAGAGAACAGGCTAGCAGTGGAGAGACTAGGAGAGTGAGAGAACAGGCTAGCAGTGGAGAGGCTAGGAGCATGAGAGAACAGGCTAGCAGTAGAGAGGCTAGGAGCGTGAGAGAGAACAGGCAGGCAGTGGAGAGGCTAGGAGAGTGAGAGAACAGGCTAGCAGTGGAGAGGCTAGGAGCGTGAGAGAACAGGCTAGCAGTGGAGAGGCTAGGAGCGTGAGAGAACAGGCTAGCAGTGGAGAGGCTAGGAGAGTGAGAACAGGCTAGCAGTGGAGAGGCTAGGAGCGTGAGAGAACAGGCTAGCAGTGGAGAGGCCAGGAGGGTGAGAGAACAGGCTAGCAGTGGAGAGGCTTGGAGAGAGAGAACAGGGCAGCAGTGGAGAGGCTAGGAGCGTGAGAGAGAACAGGCTAGCAGTGGAGAGGCTAGGAGCGTGAGAGAACAGGCTAGCAGTGAAGAGGCTAAGGAGAGTGAGAGAACAGGCTAGCAGTAGAGAGGCTAGGAGCGTGAGAGAGAACAGGCTAGCAGTGGAGAGGCTAGGAGAGTGAGAGAGAGAACAGGCTAGCAGTGGAGAGGCTAAGGAGCGTGAGAGAACAGGCTAGCAGTGGAGAGGCTAGGAGCGTGAGAGAACAGGCTAGCAGTAGAGAGGCTAGGAGGGTGAGAGAGAACAGGCGAGCCGTGGAGAGGCTATGAGAGTGAGAGAACAGGCTAGCAGTAGAGAGGCTAGGAGCGTGAGAGAGAACAGGCTAGCAGTGGAGAGGCTAGGAGAGTGAGAGAGAACAGGCTAGCAGTGGAGAGGCTAGGAGAGTGAGAGAGAACAGGCTAGCAGTGGAGAGGCTAGGAGAGAGAGAACAGGCTAGCAGTGGAGAGGCTAGGAGAGTGAGAGAACAGGCTAGCAGTGGAGAGGCTAGGAGAGTGAGAGAACAGGCTAGCAGTGGAGAGGCTAGGAGCGTGAGAGAATAGGCTAGCAGTAGAGAGGCTAGGAGCGTGAGAGAGAACAGGCTAGCAGTGGAGAGGCTAGGAGGGTGAGAGGACAGGCTAGCAGTGGAGAGGCTATGAGAGTGAGAGAACAGGCTAGCAGTGGAGAGGCTAGGAGAGTGAGAGATAACAGGCTAGCAGTGGAGAGGCCAGGAGGGTGAGAGAACAGGCTAGCAGTGGAGAGGCTAGGAGAGAGAGAACAGGCTAGCAGTGGAGAGGCTAGGAGCGTGAGAGAACAGGCTAGCAGTGGAGAGGCCAGGAGGGTGAGAGAACAGGCTAGCAGTGGAGAGGCTTGGAGAGAGAGAACAGGGCAGCAGTGGAGAGGCTAGGAGCGTGAGAGAGAACAGGCTAGCAGTGGAGAGGCTAGGAGCGTGAGAGAACAGGCTAGCAGTGGAGAGGCTAAGGAGAGTGAGAGAACAGGCTAGCAGTAGAGAGGCTAGGAGCGTGAGAGAGAACAGGCTAGCAGTGGAGAGGCTAGGAGAGTGAGAGAGAGAACAGGCTAGCAGTGGAGAGGCTAAGGAGCGTGAGAGAACAGGCTAGCAGTGGAGAGGCTAGGAGCGTGAGAGAACAGGCTAGCAGTAGAGAGGCTAGGAGGGTGAGAGAGAACCGGCGAGCCGTGGAGAGGCTATGAGAGTGAGAGAACAGGCTAGCAGTGGAGAGGCCAGGAGGGTGAGAGAACAGGCTAGCAGTGGAGAGGCTTGGAGAGAGAGAACAGGGCAGCAGTGGAGAGGCTAGGAGCGTGAGAGAGAACAGGCTAGCAGTGGAGAGGCTAGGAGCGTGAGAGAACAGGCTAGCAGTGGAGAGGCTAAGGAGAGTGAGAGAACAGGCTAGCAGTAGAGAGGCTAGGAGCGTGAGAGAGAACAGGCTAGCAGTGGAGAGGCTAGGAGAGTGAGAGAGAGAACAGGCTAGCAGTGGAGAGGCTAAGGAGCGTGAGAGAACAGGCTAGCAGTGGAGAGGATAGGAGCGTGAGAGAACAGGCTAGCAGTAGAGAGGCTAGGAGGGTGAGAGAGAACAGGCGAGCCGTGGAGAGGCTATGAGAGTGAGAGAACAGGCTAGCAGTAGAGAGGCTAGGAGCGTGAGAGAGAACAGGCTAGCAGTGGAGAGGCTAGGAGAGAGAGAACAGGCTAGCAGTGGAGAGGCTAGGAGAGTGAGAGAACAGGCTAGCAGTGGAGAGGCTAGGAGAGTGAGAGAACAGGCTAGCAGTGGAGAGGCTAGGAGCGTGAGAGAATAGGCTAGCAGTAGAGAGGCTAGGAGCGTGAGAGAGAACAGGCTAGCAGTGGAGAGGCTAAGGAGCGTGAGAGAACAGGCTAGCAGTGGAGAGGCTAGGAGCGTGAGAGAGAACAGGCTAGCAGTGGAGAGGCTAGGAGCGTGAGAGAACAGGCTAGCAGTGGAGAGGCTAAGGAGAGTGAGAGAACAGGCTAGCAGTAGAGAGGCTAGGAGCGTGAGAGAGAACAGGCTAGCAGTGGAGAGGCTAGGAGAGTGAGAGAGAACAGGCTAGCAGTGGAGAGGCTAAGGAGCGTGAGAGAACAGGCTAGCAGTGGAGAGGCTAGGAGCGTGAGAGAACAGGCTAGCAGTAGAGAGGCTAGGAGGGTGAGAGAGAACCGGCGAGCCGTGGAGAGGCTATGAGAGTGAGAGAACAGGCTAGCAGTGGAGAGGCCAGGAGGGTGAGAGAACAGGCTAGCAGTGGAGAGGCTTGGAGAGAGAGAACAGGGCAGCAGTGGAGAGGCTAGGAGCGTGAGAGAGAACAGGCTAGCAGTGGAGAGGCTAGGAGCGTGAGAGAACAGGCTAGCAGTGGAGAGGCTAAGGAGAGTGAGAGAACAGGCTAGCAGTAGAGAGGCTAGGAGCGTGAGAGAGAACAGGCTAGCAGTGGAGAGGCTAGGAGAGTGAGAGAGAGAACAGGCTAGCAGTGGAGAGGCTAAGGAGCGTGAGAGAACAGGCTAGCAGTGGAGAGGATAGGAGCGTGAGAGAACAGGCTAGCAGTAGAGAGGCTAGGAGGGTGAGAGAGAACAGGCGAGTCGTGGAGAGGCTATGAGAGTGAGAGAACAGGCTAGCAGTAGAGAGGCTAGGAGCGTGAGAGAGAACAGGCTAGCAGTGGAGAGGCTAGGAGAGTGAGAGAGAACAGGCTAGCAGTGGAGAGGCTAGGAGAGTGAGAGAGAACAGGCTAGCAGTGGAGAGGCTAGGAGAGTGAGAGAACAGGCTAGCAGTGGAGAGGCTAGGAGAGTGAGAGAACAGGCTAGCAGTGGAGAGGCTAGGAGCGTGAGAGAATAGGCTAGCAGTAGAGAGGCTAGGAGCGTGAGAGAGAACAGGCTAGCAGTGGAGAGGCTAGGAGGGTGAGAGAACAGGCTAGCAGTGGAGAGGCTATGAGAGTGAGAGAACAGGCTAGCAGTAGAGAGGCTAGGAGCGTGAGAGAGAACAGGCTAGCAGTGGAGAGGCTAGGAGAGTGAGAGATAACAGGCTAGCAGTGGAGAGGCTAGGAGAGTGAGAGAACAGGCTAGCAGTGGAGAGGCTTGGAGAGAGAGAACAGGGCAGCAGTGGAGAGGCTAGGAGCGTGAGAGAGAACAGGCTAGCAGTGGAGAGGCTAGGAGCGTGAGAGAACAGGCTAGCAGTGGAGAGGCTAGGAGAGTGAGAGAGAGAACAGGCTAGCAGTGGAGAGGCTAAGGAGCGTGAGAGAACAGGCTAGCAGTGGAGAGGCTAGGAGCGTGAGAGAACAGGCTAGCAGTAGAGAGGCTAGGAGGGTGAGAGAGAACAGGCGAGCCGTGGAGAGGCTATGAGAGTGAGAGAACAGGCTAGCAGTAGAGAGGCTAGGAGCGTGAGAGAGAACAGGCTAGCAGTGGAGAGGCTAGGAGCGTGAGAGAACAGGCTAGCAGTGGAGAGGCTAAGGAGAGTGAGAGAACAGGCTAGCAGTAGAGAGGCTAGGAGCGTGAGAGAGAACAGGCTAGCAGTGGAGAGGCTAGGAGAGTGAGAGAGAGAACAGGCTAGCAGTGGAGAGGCTAAGGAGCATGAGAGAACAGGCTAGCAGTGGAGAGGCTAGGAGCGTGAGAGAACAGGCTAGCAGTAGAGAGGCTAGGAGGGTGAGAGAGAACCGGCGAGCCGTGGAGAGGCTATGAGAGTGAGAGAACAGGCTAGCAGTGGAGAGGCCAGGAGGGTGAGAGAACAGGCTAGCAGTGGAGAGGCTTGGAGAGAGAGAACAGGGCAGCAGTGGAGAGGCTAGGAGCGTGAGAGAGAACAGGCTAGCAGTGGAGAGGCTAGGAGCGTGAGAGAACAGGCTAGCAGTGGAGAGGCTAAGGAGAGTGAGAGAACAGGCTAGCAGTAGAGAGGCTAGGAGCGTGAGAGAGAACAGGCTAGCAGTGGAGAGGCTAGGAGAGTGAGAGAGAGAACAGGCTAGCAGTGGAGAGGCTAAGGAGCGTGAGAGAACAGGCTAGCAGTGGAGAGGATAGGAGCGTGAGAGAACAGGCTAGCAGTAGAGAGGCTAGGAGGGTGAGAGAGAACAGGCGAGCCGTGGAGAGGCTATGAGAGTGAGAGAACAGGCTAGCAGTAGAGAGGCTAGGAGCGTGAGAGAGAACAGGCTAGCAGTGGAGAGGCTAGGAGAGTGAGAGAGAACAGGCTAGCAGTGGAGAGGCTAGGAGAGTGAGAGAGAACAGGCTAGCAGTGGAGAGGCTAGGAGCGTGAGAGAACAGGCTAGCAGTGGAGAGGCCAGGAGGGTGAGAGAACAGGCTAGCAGTGGAGAGGCTTGGAGAGAGAGAACAGGGCAGCAGTGGAGAGGCTAGGAGCGTGAGAGAGAACAGGCTAGCAGTGGAGAGGCTAGGAGCGTGAGAGAACAGGCTAGCAGTGGAGAGGCTAAGGAGAGTGAGAGAACAGGCTAGCAGTAGAGAGGCTAGGAGCGTGAGAGAGAACAGGCTAGCAGTGGAGAGGCTAGGAGAGTGAGAGAGAGAACAGGCTAGCAGTGGAGAGGCTAAGGAGCGTGAGAGAACAGGCTAGCAGTGGAGAGGCTAGGAGCGTGAGAGAACAGGCTAGCAGTAGAGAGGCTAGGAGGGTGAGAGAGAACCGGCGAGCCGTGGAGAGGCTATGAGAGTGAGAGAACAGGCTAGCAGTGGAGAGGCCAGGAGGGTGAGCGAACAGGCTAGCAGTGGAGAGGCTTGGAGAGAGAGAACAGGGCAGCAGTGGAGAGGCTAGGAGCGTGAGCGAGAACAGGCTAGCAGTGGAGAGGCTAGGAGCGTGAGAGAACAGGCTAGCAGTGGAGAGGCTAAGGAGAGTGAGAGAACAGGCTAGCAGTAGAGAGGCTAGGAGCGTGAGAGAGAACAGGCTAGCAGTGGAGAGGCTAGGAGAGTGAGAGAGAGAACAGGCTAGCAGTGGAGAGGCTAAGGAGCGTGAGAGAACAGGCTAGCAGTGGAGAGGATAGGAGCGTGAGAGAACAGGCTAGCAGTAGAGAGGCTAGGAGGGTGAGAGAGAACAGGCGAGCCGTGGAGAGGCTATGAGAGTGAGAGAACAGGCTAGCAGTAGAGAGGCTAGGAGCGTGAGAGAGAACAGGCTAGCAGTGGAGAGGCTAGGAGAGTGAGAGAGAACAGGCTAGCAGTGGAGAGGCTAGGAGAGTGAGAGAGAACAGGCTAGCAGTGGAGAGGCTAGGAGAGAGAGAACAGGCTAGCAGTGGAGAGGCTAGGAGAGTGAGAGAACAGGCTAGCAGTGGAGAGGCTAGGAGAGTGAGAGAACAGGCTAGCAGTGGAGAGGCTAGGAGCGTGAGAGAATAGGCTAGCAGTAGAGAGGCTAGGAGCGTGAGAGAGAACAGGCTAGCAGTGGAGAGGCTAGGAGGGTGAGAGAACAGGCTAGCAGTGGAGAGGCTATGAGAGTGAGAGAACAGGCTAGCAGTAGAGAGGCTAGGAGCGTGAGAGAGAACAGGCTAGCAGTGGAGAGGCTAGGAGAGTGAGAGATAACAGGCTAGCAGTGGAGAGGCTAGGAGAGTGAGAGAACAGGCTAGCAGTCGAGAGGCTTGGAGAGAGAGAACAGGGCAGCAGTGGAGAGGCTAGGAGCGTGAGAGAGAACAGGCTAGCAGTGGAGAGGCTAGGAGCGTGAGAGAACAGGCTAGCAGTGGAGAGGCTAGGAGAGTGAGAGAGAGAACAGGCTAGCAGTGGAGAGGCTAAGGAGCGTGAGAGAACAGGCTAGCAGTGGAGAGGCTAGGAGCGTGAGAGAACAGGCTAGCAGTAGAGAGGCTAGGAGGGTGAGAGAGAACAGGCGAGCCGTGGAGAGGCTATGAGAGTGAGAGAACAGGCTAGCAGTAGAGAGGCTAGGAGCGTGAGAGAGAACAGGCTAGCAGTGGAGAGGCTAGGAGAGTGAGAGAGAACAGGCTAGCAGTGGAGAGGCTAGGAGAGTGAGAGAACAGGCTAGCAGTGGAGAGGCTAGGAGAGAGAGAACAGGCTAGCAGTGGAGAGGCTAGGAGAGTGAGAGAACAGGCTAGCAGTGGAGAGACTAGGAGAGTGAGAGAACAGGCTAGCAGTAGAGAGGCTAGGAGCGTGAGAGAGAACAGGCAGGCAGTGGAGAGGCTAGGAGAGTGAGAGAACAGGCTAGCAGTGGAGAGGCTAGGAGCGTGAGAGAACAGGCTAGCAGTGGAGAGGCTAGGAGCGTGAGAGAACAGGCTAGCAGTGGAGAGGCTAGGAGAGAGAGAACAGGCTAGCAGTGGAGAGGCTAGGAGCGTGAGAGAACAGGCTAGCAGTGGAGAGGCCAGGAGGGTGAGAGAACAGGCTAGCAGTGGAGAGGCTTGGAGAGAGAGAACAGGGCAGCAGTGGAGAGGCTAGGAGCGTGAGAGAGAACAGGCTAGCAGTGGAGAGGCTAGGAGCGTGAGAGAGAACAGGCTAGCAGTGGAGAGGCTAGGAGAGTGAGAGAGAGAACAGGCTAGCAGTGGAGAGGCTAAGGAGCGTGAGAGAACAGGCTAGCAGTGGAGAGGCTAGGAGCGTGAGAGAACAGGCTAGCAGTAGAGAGGCTAGGAGGGTGAGAGAGAACAGTCGAGCCGTGGAGAGGCTATGAGAGTGAGAGAACAGGCTAGCAGTAGAGAGGCTAGGAGCGTGAGAGAGAACAGGCTAGCAGTGGAGAGGCTAGGAGAGTGAGAGAGAACAGGCTAGCAGTGGAGAGGCTAGGAGAGTGAGAGAGAACAGGCTAGCAGTGGAGAGGCTAGGAGAGAGAGAACAGGCTAGCAGTGGAGAGGCTAGGAGAGTGAGAGAACAGGCTAGCAGTGGAGAGGCTAGGAGAGTGAGAGAACAGGCTAGCAGTGGAGAGGCTAGGAGCGTGAGAGAATAGGCTAGCAGTAGAGATGCTAGGAGCGTGAGAGAGAACAGGCTAGCAGTGGAGAGGCTAGGAGGGTGAGAGAACAGGCTAGCAGTGGAGAGGCTAGGAGCGTGAGAGAACAGGCTAGCAGTAGAGAGGCTAGGAGCGTGAGAGAGAACAGGCTAGCAGTGGAGAGGCTAGGAAGGTGAGAGAACAGGCTAGCAGTGGAGAGGCTAGGAGGGTGAGAGAACAGGCTAGCAGTGGAGAGGCTAGGAGAGTGAGAGAGAACAGGCTAGCAGTGGAGAGGCTAGGAGCGTGAGAGAACAGGCTAGCAGTAGAGAGGCTAGGAGCGTGAGAGATAACAGGCTAGCAGTGGAGAGGCTAGGAGAGTGAGAGATAACAGGCTAGCAGTGGAGAGGCTAGGAGAGTGAGAGAGAACAGGCTAGCAGTGGAGAGGCTAGGAGTGAGAGAACAGGCTAGCAGTGGAGAGGCTAGGAGAGTGAGAGAACAGGCTAGCAGTGGAGAGGCTAGGAGCGTGAGAGAACAGGCTAGCAGTAGAGAGGCTAGGAGCGTGAGAGAGAACAGGCAGGCAGTGGAGAGGCTAGGAGAGTGAGAGAACAGGCTAGCAGTGGAGAGGCTAGGAGCGTGAGAGAACAGGCTAGCAGTGGAGAGGCTAGGAGCGTGAGAGAACAGGCTAGCAGTGGAGAGGCTAGGAGAGAGAGAACAGGCTAGCAGTGGAGAGGCTAGGAGCGTGAGAGAACAGGCTAGCAGTGGAGAGGCCAGGAGGGTGAGAGAACAGGCTAGCAGTGGAGAGGCTTGGAGAGAGAGAACAGGGCAGCAGTGGAGAGGCTAGGAGAGTGAGAGAGAGAACAGGCTAGCAGTGGAGAGGCTAAGGAGCGTGAGAGAACAGGCTAGCAGTGGAGAGGCTAGGAGCGTGAGAGAACAGGCTAGCAGTAGAGAGGCTAGGAGGGTGAGAGAGAACAGGCGAGCCGTGGAGAGGCTATGAGAGTGAGAGAACAGGCTAGCAGTAGAGAGGCTAGGAGCGTGAGAGAGAACAGGCTAGCAGTGGAGAGGCTAGGAGCGTGAGAGAACAGGCTAGCAGTGGAGAGGCTAAGGAGAGTGAGAGAACAGGCTAGCAGTAGAGAGGCTAGGAGCGTGAGAGAGAACAGGCTAGCAGTGGAGAGGCTAGGAGAGTGAGAGAGAGAACAGGCTAGTAGTGGAGAGGCTAGGAGCGTGAGAGAACAGGCTAGCAGTGGAGAGGCTAAGGAGAGTGAGAGAACAGGCTAGCAGTAGAGAGGCTAGGAGCGTGAGAGAGAACAGGCTAGCAGTGGAGAGGCTAGGAGAGTGAGAGAGAGAACAGGCTAGCAGTGGAGAGGCTAAGGAGCGTGAGAGAACAGGCTAGCAGTGGAGAGGCTAGGAGCGTGAGAGAACAGGCTAGCAGTAGAGAGGCTAGGAGGGTGAGAGAGAACAGGCGAGCCGTGGAGAGGCTATGAGAGTGAGAGAACAGGCTAGCAGTAGAGAGGCTAGGAGCGTGAGAGAGAACAGGCTAGCAGTGGAGAGGCTAGGAGAGTGAGAGAGAACAGGCTAGCAGTGGAGAGGCTAGGAGAGTGAGAGAGAACAGGCTAGCAGTGGAGAGGCTAGGAGAGAGAGAACAGGCTAGCAGTGGAGAGGCTAGGAGAGTGAGAGAACAGGCTAGCAGTGGAGCGGCTAGGAGAGTGAGAGAACAGGCTAGCAGTGGAGAGGCTAGGAGCGTGAGAGAATAGGCTAGCAGTAGAGAGGCTAGGAGCGTGAGAGAGAACAGGCTAGCAGTGGAGAGGCTAGGAGGGTGAGAGAACAGGCTAGCAGTGGAGAGGCTATGAGAGTGAGAGAACAGGCTAGCAGTAGAGAGGCTAGGAGCGTGAGAGAGAACAGGCTAGCAGTGGAGAGGCTAGGAGAGTGAGAGTACAGGCTAGCAGTGGAGAGGCTAGGAGCGTGAGAGAACAGGCTAGCAGTGGAGAGGCTAGGAGCGTGAGAGAACAGGCTAGCAGTGGAGAGGCTAGGAGAGTGAGAGAGAACAGGCAGGCAGTGGAGAGGCTAGGAGAGTGAGAGAGAACAGGCTAGCAGTGGAGAGGCTAGGAGGGTGAGAGAACAGGCTAGCAGTGGAGAGGCTAGGAGAGTGAGAGAACAGGCTAGCAGTGGAGAGGCTAGGAGGGTGAGAGAACAGGCTAGCAGTGGAGAGGCTAGGAGGGTGAGAGAACAGGCTAGCAGTGGAGAGGCTAGGAGAGTGAGAGAACAGGCTAGCAGTGGAGAGGCTAGGAGGGTGAGAGAACAGGCTAGCAGTGGAGAGGCTAGGAGAGTGAGAGAACAGGCTAGCAGTGGAGAGGCTAGGAGGGTGAGAGAACAGGCTAGCAGTGGAGAGGCTAGGAGGGTGAGAGAACAGGCTAGCAGTGGAGAGGCTAGGAGGGTGAGAGAACAGGCTAGCAGTGGAGAGGCTAGGAGCGTGAGAGAACAGGCTAGCAGTGGAGAGGCCAGGAGGGTGAGAGAACAGGCTAGCAGTGGAGAGGCTAGGAGCGTGAGAGAGAACAGGCTAGCAGTGGAGAGGCTAGGAGAGAGAGAGAACAGGCGAGCAGTGGAGAGGCTAGGAGAGGGAGAGAGAACAGGCTAGCAGTGGAGAGGCTAGGAGAGGGTGAGAGAACAGGCTAGCAGTGGAGAGGCTAGGAGAGGGTGAGAGAACAGGCTAGCAGTGGAGAGGCTAGGAGAGTGAGAGAACAGGCTAGCAGTGGAGAGTCTCGGAGAGAGAGAACAGGGCAGCAGTGGAGAGGCTAGGAGCGTGAGAGAGAACAGGCTAGCAGTGGAGAGGCTAGGAGCGTGAGAGAACAGGCTAGCAGTGGAGAGGCTAAGGAGAGTGAGAGAACAGGCTAGCAGTAGAGAGGCTAGGAGCGTGAGAGAGAACAGGCTAGCAGTGGAGAGGCTAGGAGAGTGAGAGAGAGAACAGGCTAGCAGTGGAGAGGCTAAGGAGTGTGAGAGAACAGGCTAGCAGTGGAGAGGCTAGGAGAGTGAGAGAGAACAGGCTAGCAGTGGAGAGGCTAAGGAGGGTGAGAGAACAGGCTAGCAGTGGAGTGGCTAGGAGCGTGAGAGAACAGGCTAGCAGTAGAGAGGCTAGGAGAGAGAGAATAGACTAGCAGTGGAGAGGCTAGGAGAGTGAGAGAGAACAGGCTAGCAGTGGAGAGGCTAGGAGAGGGTGAGAGAACAGGCTAGCAGTGGAGAGGCTAGGAGAGTGAGAGAACAGGCTAGCAGTGGAGAGTCTCGGAGAGAGAGAACAGGGCAGCAGTGGAGAGGCTAGGAGCGTGAGAGAGAACAGGCTAGCAGTGGAGAGGCTAGGAGCGTGAGAGAACAGGCTAGCAGTGGAGAGGCTAAGGAGAGTGAGAGAACAGGCTAGCAGTAGAGAGGCTAGGAGCGTGAGAGAGAACAGGCTAGCAGTGGAGAGGCTAGGAGAGTGAGAGAGAACAGGCAGGCAGTGGAGAGGCTAGGAGAGTGAGAGAGAACAGGCTAGCAGTGGAGAGGCTAGGAGGGTGAGAGAACAGGCTAGCAGTGGAGAGGCTAGGAGAGTGAGAGAGAACAGGCTAGCAGTGGAGAGGCTAGGAGCGTGAGAGAACAGGCTAGCAGTAGAGAGGCTAGGAGCGTGAGAGATAACAGGCTAGCAGTGGAGAGGCTAGGAGGGTGAGAGAGAACAGGCTAGCAGTGGAGAGGCTAGGAGAGAGAGAACAGGCTAGCAGTGGAGAGGCTAGGAGAGTGAGAGAACAGGCTAGCAGTGTAGAGGCTAGGAGAGTGAGAGAACAGGCTAGCAGTGGAGAGGCTAGGAGAGTGAGAGAACAGGCTAGCAGTGAAGAGGCTAGGAGCGTGAGAGAACAGGCTAGCAGTAGAGAGGCTAGGAGCGTGAGAGAGAACAGGCTAGCAGTGGAGAGGCTAGGAAGGTGAGAGAACAGGCTAGCAGTGGAGAGGCTAGGAGCGTGAGAGAGAACAGGCTAGCAGTGGAGAGGCTAGGAGAGTGAGAGAGAACAGGCAGGCAGTGGAGAGGCTAGGAGAGTGAGAGAGAACAGGCTAGCAGTGGAGAGGCTAGGAGGGTGAGAGAACAGGCTAGCAGTGGAGAGGCTAGGAGAGTGAGAGAACAGGCTAGCAGTGGAGAGGCTAGGAGGGTGAGAGAACAGGCTAGCAGTGGAGAGGCTAGGAGGGTGAGAGAACAGGCTAGCAGTGGAGAGGCTAGGAGAGTGAGAGAACAGGCTAGCAGTGGAGAGGCTAGGAGGGTGAGAGAACAGGCTAGCAGTGGAGAGGCTAGGAGCGTGAGAGAACAGGCTAGCAGTGGAGAGGCCAGGAGGGTGAGAGAACAGGCTAGCAGTGGAGAGGCTAGGAGCGTGAGAGAGAACAGGCTAGCAGTGGAGAGGCTAGGAGAGAGAGAGAACAGGCGAGCAGTGGAGAGGCTAGGAGAGGGAGAGAGAACAGGCTAGCAGTGGAGAGGCTAGGAGAGGGTGAGAGAACAGGCTAGCAGTGGAGAGGCTAGGAGAGGGTGAGAGAACAGGCGAGCAGTGGAGAGGCTAGGAGAGTGAGAGAACAGGCTAGCAGTGGAGAGTCTCGGAGAGAGAGAACAGGGCAGCAGTGGAGAGGCTAGGAGCGTGAGAGAGAACAGGCTAGCAGTGGAGAGGCTAGGAGCGTGAGAGAACAGGCTAGCAGTGGAGAGGCTAAGGAGAGTGAGAGAACAGGCTAGCAGTAGAGAGGCTAGGAGCGTGAGAGAGAACAGGCTAGCAGTGGAGAGGCTAGGAGAGTGAGAGAGAGAACAGGCTAGCAGTGGAGAGGCTAAGGAGTGTGAGAGAACAGGCTAGCAGTGGAGAGGCTAGGAGAGTGAGAGAGAACAGGCTAGCAGTGGAGAGGCGAAGGAGGGTGAGAGAACAGGCTAGCAGTGGAGTGGCTAGGAGCGTGAGAGAACAGGCTAGCAGTAGAGAGGCTAGGAGAGAGAGAATAGGCTAGCAGTGGAGAGGCTAGGAGAGTGAGAGAGAACAGGCTAGCAGTGGAGAGGCTAGGAGGGTGAGAGAACAGGCTAGCAGTGGAGAGGCTAGGAGAGTGAGAGAACAGGCTAGCAGTGGAGAGGCTAGGAGGGTGAGAGAACAGGCTAGCAGTGGAGAGGCTAGGAGCGTGAGAGAGAACAGGCTAGCAGTGGAGAGGCTAGGAGAGTGAGAGAGAACAGGCAGGCAGTGGAGAGGCTAGGAAGGTGAGAGAACAGGCTAGCAGTGGAGAGGCTAGGAGAGTGAGAGAACAGGCTAGCAGTAGAGAGGCTAGGAGGGTGAGAGAGAACCGGCGAGCCGTGGAGAGGCTATGAGAGTGAGAGAACAGGCTAGCAGTGGAGAGGCCAGGAGGGTGAGAGAACAGGCTAGCAGTGGAGAGGCTTGGAGAGAGAGAACAGGGCAGCAGTGGAGAGGCTAGGAGCGTGAGAGAGAACAGGCTAGCAGTGGAGAGGCTAGGAGCGTGAGAGAACAGGCTAGCAGTGGAGAGGCTAAGGAGAGTGAGAGAACAGGCTAGCAGTAGAGAGGCTAGGAGCGTGAGAGAGAACAGGCTAGCAGTGGAGAGGCTAGGAGAGTGAGAGAGAGAACAGGCTAGCAGTGGAGAGGCTAAGGAGCGTGAGAGAACAGGCTAGCAGTGGAGAGGCTAGGAGCGTGAGAGAACAGGCTAGCAGTAGAGAGGCTAGGAGGGTGAGAGAGAACAGGCGAGCCGTGGAGAGGCTATGAGAGTGAGAGAACAGGCTAGCAGTAGAGAGGCTAAGAGCGTGAGAGAGAACAGGCTAGCAGTGGAGAGGCTAGGAGAGTGAGAGACAGGCTAGCAGTGGAGCGGCTAGGAGAGTGAGAGAACAGGCTAGCAGTGGAGAGGCTAGGAGCGTGAGAGAATAGGCTAGCAGTAGAGAGGCTAGGAGCATGAGAGAGAACAGGCTAGCAGTGGAGAGGCTAGGAGGGTGAGAGAACAGGCTAGCAGTGGAGAGGCTGAGAGTGAGAGAACAGGCTAGCAGTAGAGAGGCTAGGAGCGTGAGAGAGAACAGGCTAGCAGTGGAGAGGCTAGGAGAGTGAGAGATAACAGGCTAGCAGTGGAGAGGCTAGGAGAGTGAGAGAACAGGCTAGCAGTGGAGAGGCTAGGAGAGAGAGAACAGGCTAGCAGTGGAGAGGCTAGGAGAGTGAGAGAACAGGCTAGCAGTGGAGAGACTAGGAGAGTGAGAGAACAGGCTAGCAGTGGAGAGGCTAGGAGCGTGAGAGAACAGGCTAGCAGTAGAGAGGCTAGGAGCGTGAGAGAGAACAGGCAGGCAGTGGAGAGGCTAGGAGAGTGAGAGAACAGGCTAGCAGTGGAGAGGCTAGGAGCGTGAGAGAACAGGCTAGCAGTGGAGAGGCTAGGAGCGTGAGAGAACAGGCTAGCAGTGGAGAGGCTAGGAGAGAGAGAACAGGCTAGCAGTGGAGAGGCTAGGAGCGTGAGAGAACAGGCTAGCAGTGGAGAGGCCAGGAGGGTGAGAGAACAGGCTAGCAGTGGAGAGGCTTGGAGAGAGAGAACAGGGCAGCAGTGGAGAGGCTAGGAGCGTGAGAGAGAACAGGCTAGCAGTGGAGAGGCTAGGAGCGTGAGAGAACAGGCTAGCAGTGGAGAGGCTAAGGAGAGTGAGAGAACAGGCTAGCAGTAGAGAGGCTAGGAGCGTGAGAGAGAACAGGCTAGCAGTGGAGAGGCTAGGAGAGTGAGAGAGAGAACAGGCTAGCAGTGGAGAGGCTAAGGAGCGTGA
Organism: Petromyzon marinus; assembly: GCF_048934315.1. Lineage (NCBI taxonomy): Eukaryota > Metazoa > Chordata > Hyperoartia > Petromyzontiformes > Petromyzontidae > Petromyzon > Petromyzon marinus. Next base: position 48,920 of record NW_027423021.1, read on the forward strand.
GAGAACAGGCTAGCAGTGGAGAGGCTAGGAGCGTGAGAGAACAGGCTAGCAGTAGAGAGGCTAGGAGGGTGAGAGAGAACAGGCTAGCAGTGGAGAGGCTATGAGAGTGAGAGAACAGGCTAGCAGTAGAGAGGCTAGGAGCGTGAGAGAGAACAGGCTAGCAGTGGAGAGGCTAGGAGAGTGAGAGAGTACAGGCTAGCAGTGGAGAGGCTAGGAGAGTGAGAGAGAACAGGCTAGCAGTGGAGAGGCTAGGAGAGAGAGAACAGGCTAGCAGTGGAGAGGCTAGGAGAGTGAGAGAACAGGCTAGCAGTGGAGAGGCTAGGAGAGTGAGAGAACAGGCTAGCAGTGGAGAGGCTAGGAGCGTGAGAGAATAGGCTAGCAGTAGAGAGGCTAGGAGCGTGAGAGAGAACAGGCTAGCAGTGGAGAGGCTAGGAGGGTGAGAGAACAGGCTAGCAGTGGAGAGGCTAGGAGCGTGAGAGAACAGGCTAGCAGTGGAGAGGCTAGGAGAGTGAGAGAGAACAGGCAGGCAGTGGAGAGGCTAGGAGAGTGAGAGAGAACAGGCTAGCAGTGGAGAGGCTAGGATGGTGAGAGAACAGGCTAGCAGTGGAGAGGCTAGCAGAGTGAGAGAGAACAGGCTAGCAGTGGAGAGGCTAGGAGCGTGAGAGAACAGGCTAGCAGTAGAGAGGCTAGGAGCGTGAGAGATAACAGGCTAGCAGTGGAGAGGCTAGGAGAGTGAGAGAGAACAGGCTAGCAGTGGAGAGGCTATGAGAGAGAGAACAGGCTAGCAGTGGAGAGGCTAGGAGAGTGAGAGAACAGGCTAGCAGTGTAGAGGCTAGGAGAGTGAGAGAACAGGCTAGCAGTGGAGAGGCTAGGAGAGTGAGAGAACAGGCTAGCAGTGAAGAGGCTAGGAGCGTGAGAGAACAGGCTAGCAGTAGAGAGGCTAGGAGCGTGAGAGAGAACAGGCTAGCAGTGGAGAGGCTAGGAAGGTGAGAGAACAGGCTAGCAGTGGAGAGGCTAGGAGCGTGAGAGAGAACAGGCTAGCAGTGGAGAGGCTAGGAGAGTGAGAGAGAACAGGCAGGCAGTGGAGAGGCTAGGAGAGTGAGAGAGAACAGGCTAGCAGTGGAGAGGCTAGGAGGGTGAGAGAACAGGCTAGCAGTGGAGAGGCTAGGAGAGTGAGAGAACAGGCTAGCAGTGGAGAGGCTAGGAGGGTGAGAGAACAGGCTAGCAGTGGAGAGGCTAGGAGCGTGAGAGAACAGGCTAGCAGTGGAGAGGCCAGGAGGGTGAGAGAACAGGCTAGCAGTGGAGAGGCTAGGAGCGTGAGAGAGAACAGGCTAGCAGTGGAGAGGCTAGGAGAGAGAGAGAACAGGCGAGCAGTGGAGAGGCTAGGAGAGGGAGAGAGAACAGGCTAGCAGTGGAGAGGCTAGGAGAGGGTGAGAGAACAGGCTAGCAGTGGAGAGGCTAGGAGAGGGTGAGAGAACAGGCTAGCAGTGGAGAGGCTAGGAGAGTGAGAGAACAGGCTAGCAGTGGAGAGTCTCGGAGAGAGAGAACAGGGCAGCAGTGGAGAGGCTAGGAGCGTGAGAGAGAACAGGCTAGCAGTGGAGAGGCTAGGAGCGTGAGAGAACAGGCTAGCAGTGGAGAGGCTAAGGAGAGTGAGAGAACAGGCTAGCAGTAGAGAGGCTAGGAGCGTGAGAGAGAACAGGCTAGCAGTGGAGAGGCTAGGAGAGTGAGAGAGAGAACAGGCTAGCAGTGGAGAGGCTAAGGAGTGTGAGAGAACAGGCTAGCAGTGGAGAGGCTAGGAGAGTGAGAGAGAACAGGCTAGCAGTGGAGAGGCTAAGGAGGGTGAGAGAACAGGCTAGCAGTGGAGTGGCTAGGAGCGTGAGAGAACAGGCTAGCAGTAGAGAGGCTAGGAGAGAGAGAATAGGCTAGCAGTGGAGAGGCTAGGAGAGTGAGAGAGAACAGGCTAGCAGTGGAGAGGCTAGGAGGGTGAGAGAACAAGCTAGCAGTGGAGAGGCTAGGAGAGTGAGAGAACAGGCTAGCAGTGGAGAGGCTAGGAGGGTGAGAGAACAGGCTAGCAGTGGAGAGGCTAGGAGCGTGAGAGAGAACAGGCTAGCAGTGGAGAGGCTAGGAGAGTGAGAGAGAACAGGCAGGCAGTGGAGAGGCTAGGAAGGTGAGAGAACAGGCTAGCAGTGGAGAGGCTAGGAGAGTGAGAGAACAGGCTAGCAGTAGAGAGGCTAGGAGGGTGAGAGAGAACCGGCGAGCCGTGGAGAGGCTATGAGAGTGAGAGAACAGGCTAGCAGTGGAGAGGCCAGGAGGGTGAGAGAACAGGCTAGCAGTGGAGAGGCTTGGAGAGAGAGAACAGGGCAGCAGTGGAGAGGCTAGGAGCGTGAGAGAGAACAGGCTAGCAGTGGAGAGGCTAGGAGCGTGAGAGAACAGGCTAGCAGTGGAGAGGCTAAGGAGAGTGAGAGAACAGGCTAGCAGTAGAGAGGCTAGGAGCGTGAGAGAGAACAGGCTAGCAGTGGAGAGGCTAGGAGAGTGAGAGAGAGAACAGGCTAGCAGTGGAGAGGCTAAGGAGCGTGAGAGAACAGGCTAGCAGTGGAGAGGCTAGGAGCGTGAGAGAACAGGCTAGCAGTAGAGAGGCTAGGAGGGTGAGAGAGAACAGGCGAGCCGTGGAGAGGCTATGAGAGTGAGAGAACAGGCTAGCAGTAGAGAGGCTAGGAGTGTGAGAGAGAACAGGCTAGCAGTGGAGAGGCTAGGAGAGTGAGAGACAGGCTAGCAGTGGAGCGGCTAGGAGAGTGAGAGAACAGGCTAGCAGTGGAGAGGCTAGGAGCGTGAGAGAATAGGCTAGCAGTAGAGAGGCTAGGAGCGTGAGAGAGAACAGGCTAGCAGTGGAGAGGCTAGGAGGGTGAGAGAACAGGCTAGCAGTGGAGAGGCTATGAGAGTGAGAGAACAGGCTAGCAGTAGAGAGGCTAGGAGCGTGAGAGAGAACAGGCTAGCAGTGGAGAGGCTAGGAGAGTGAGAGATAACAGGCTAGCAGTGGAGAGGCTAGGAGAGTGAGAGAACAGGCTAGCAGTGGAGAGGCTAGGAGAGAGAGAACAGGCTAGCAGTGGAGAGGCTAGGAGAGTGAGAGAACAGGCTAGCAGTGGAGAGACTAGGAGAGTGAGAGAACAGGCTAGCAGTGGAGAGGCTAGGAGCGTGAGAGAACAGGCTAGCAGTAGAGAGGCTAGGAGCGTGAGAGAGAACAGGCAGGCAGTGGAGAGGCTAGGAGAGTGAGAGAACAGGCTAGCAGTGGAGAGGCTAGGAGCGTGAGAGAACAGGCTAGCAGTGGAGAGGCTAGGAGCGTGAGAGAACAGGCTAGCAGTGGAGAGGCTAGGAGAGAGAGAACAGGCTAGCAGTGGAGAGGCTAGGAGCGTGAGAGAACAGGCTAGCAGTGGAGAGGCCAGGAGGGTGAGAGAACAGGCTAGCAGTGGAGAGGCTTGGAGAGAGAGAACAGGGCAGCAGTGGAGAGGCTAGGAGCGTGAGAGAGAACAGGCTAGCAGTGGAGAGGCTAGGAGCGTGAGAGAACAGGCTAGCAGTGGAGAGGCTAAGGAGAGTGAGAGAACAGGCTAGCAGTAGAGAGGCTAGGAGCGTGAGAGAGAACAGGCTAGCAGTGGAGAGGCTAGGAGAGTGAGAGAGAGAACAGGCTAGCAGTGGAGAGGCTAAGGAGCGTGAGAGAACAGGCTAGCAGTGGAGAGGCTAGGAGCGTGAGAGAACAGGCTAGCAGTAGAGAGGCTAGGAGGGTGAGAGAGAACAGGCGAGCCGTGGAGAGGCTATGAGAGTGAGAGAACAGGCTAGCAGTAGAGAGGCTAGGAGCGTGAGAGAGAACAGGCTAGCAGTGGAGAGGCTAGGAGAGTGAGAGAGAACAGGCTAGCAGTGGAGAGGCTAGGAGAGTGAGAGAGAACAGGCTAGCAGTGGAGAGGCTAGGAGAGAGAGAACAGGCTAGCAGTGGAGAGGCTAGGAGAGTGAGAGAACAGGCTAGCAGTGGAGAGGCTAGGAGAGTGAGAGAACAGGCTAGCAGTGGAGAGGCTAGGAGCGTGAGAGAATAGGCTAGCAGTAGAGAGGCTAGGAGCGTGAGAGAGAACAGGCTAGCAGTGGAGAGGCTAGGAGGGTGAGAGAACAGGCTAGCAGTGGAGAGGCTAGGAGCGTGAGAGAACAGGCTAGCAGTGGAGAGGCTAGGAGAGTGAGAGAGAACAGGCAGGCAGTGGAGAGGCTAGGAGAGTGAGAGAGAACAGGCTAGCAGTGGAGAGGCTAGGATGGTGAGAGAACAGGCTAGCAGTGGAGAGGCTAGCAGAGTGAGAGAGAACAGGCTAGCAGTGGAGAGGCTAGGAGCGTGAGAGAACAGGCTAGCAGTAGAGAGGCTAGGAGCGTGAGAGATAACAGGCTAGCAGTGGAGAGGCTAGGAGAGTGAGAGAGGACAGGCTAGCAGTGGAGAGGCTATGAGAGAGAGAACAGGCTAGCAGTGGAGAGGCTAGGAGAGTGAGAGAACAGGCTAGCAGTGTAGAGGCTAGGAGAGTGAGAGAACAGGCTAGCAGTGGAGAGGCTAGGAGAGTGAGAGAACAGGCTAGCAGTGAAGAGGCTAGGAGCGTGAGAGAACAGGCTAGCAGTAGAGAGGCTAGGAGCGTGAGAGAGAACAGGCTAGCAGTGGAGAGGCTAGGAAGGTGAGAGAACAGGCTAGCAGTGGAGAGGCTAGGAGCGTGAGAGAGAACAGGCTAGCAGTGGAGAGGCTAGGAGAGTGAGAGAGAACAGGCAGGCAGTGGAGAGGCTAGGAGAGTGAGAGAGAACAGGCTAGCAGTGGAGAGGCTAGGAGGGTGAGAGAACAGGCTAGCAGTGGAGAGGCTAGGAGAGTGAGAGAACAGGCTAGCAGTGGAGAGGCTAGGAGGGTGAGAGAACAGGCTAGCAGTGGAGAGGCTAGGAGCGTGAGAGAACAGGCTAGCAGTGGAGAGGCCAGGAGGGTGAGAGAACAGGCTAGCAGTGGAGAGGCTAGGAGCGTGAGAGAGAACAGGCTAGCAGTGGAGAGGCTAGGAGAGAGAGAGAACAGGCGAGCAGTGGAGAGGCTAGGAGAGGGAGAGAGAACAGGCTAGCAGTGGAGAGGCTAGGAGAGGGTGAGAGAACAGGCTAGCAGTGGAGAGGCTAGGAGAGGGTGAGAGAACAGGCTAGCAGTGGAGAGGCTAGGAGAGTGAGAGAACAGGCTAGCAGTGGAGAGTCTCGGAGAGAGAGAACAGGGCAGCAGTGGAGAGGCTAGGAGCGTGAGAGAGAACAGGCTAGCAGTGGAGAGGCTAGGAGCGTGAGAGAACAGGCTAGCAGTGGAGAGGCTAAGGAGAGTGAGAGAACAGGCTAGTAGTAGAGAGGCTAGGAGCGTGAGAGAGAACAGGCTAGCAGTGGAGAGGCTAGGAGAGTGAGAGAGAGAACAGGCTAGCAGTGGAGAGGCTAAGGAGTGTGAGAGAACAGGCTAGCAGTGGAGAGGCTAGGAGAGTGAGAGAGAACAGGCTAGCAGTGGAGAGGCTAAGGAGGGTGAGAGAACAGGCTAGCAGTGGAGTGGCTAGGAGCGTGAGAGAACAGGCTAGCAGTAGAGAGGCTAGGAGAGAGAGAATAGGCTAGCAGTGGAGAGGCTAGGAGAGTGAGAGAGAACAGGCTAGCAGTGGAGAGGCTAGGAGGGTGAGAGAACAAGCTAGCAGTGGAGAGGCTAGGAGAGTGAGAGAACAGGCTAGCAGTGGAGAGGCTAGGAGGGTGAGAGAACAGGCTAGCAGTGGAGAGGCTAGGAGCGTGAGAGAGAACAGGCTAGCAGTGGAGAGGCTAGGAGAGTGAGAGAGAACAGGCAGGCAGTGGAGAGGCTAGGAAGGTGAGAGAACAGGCTAGCAGTGGAGAGGCTAGGAGAGTGAGAGAACAGGCTAGCAGTAGAGAGGCTAGGAGGGTGAGAGAGAACCGGCGAGCCGTGGAGAGGCTATGAGAGTGAGAGAACAGGCTAGCAGTGGAGAGGCCAGGAGGGTGAGAGAACAGGCTAGCAGTGGAGAGGCTTGGAGAGAGAGAACAGGGCAGCAGTGGAGAGGCTAGGAGCGTGAGAGAGAACAGGCTAGCAGTGGAGAGGCTAGGAGCGTGAGAGAACAGGCTAGCAGTGGAGAGGCTAAGGAGAGTGAGAGAACAGGCTAGCAGTAGAGAGGCTAGGAGCGTGAGAGAGAACAGGCTAGCAGTGGAGAGGCTAGGAGAGTGAGAGAGAGAACAGGCTAGCAGTGGAGAGGCTAAGGAGCGTGAGAGAACAGGCTAGCAGTGGAGAGGCTAGGAGCGTGAGAGAACAGGCTAGCAGTAGAGAGGCTAGGAGGGTGAGAGAGAACAGGCGAGCCGTGGAGAGGCTATGAGAGTGAGAGAACAGGCTAGCAGTAGAGAGGCTAGGAGCGTGAGAGAGAACAGGCTAGCAGTGGAGAGGCTAGGAGAGTGAGAGACAGGCTAGCAGTGGAGCGGCTAGGAGAGTGAGAGAACAGGCTAGCAGTGGAGAGGCTAGGAGCGTGAGAGAATAGGCTAGCAGTAGAGAGGCTAGGAGCGTGAGAGAGAACAGGCTAGCAGTGGAGAGGCTAGGAGGGTGAGAGAACAGGCTAGCAGTGGAGAGGCTATGAGAGTGAGAGAACAGGCTAGCAGTAGAGAGGCTAGGAGCGTGAGAGAGAACAGGCTAGCAGTGGAGAGGCTAGGAGAGTGAGAGATAACAGGCTAGCAGTGGAGAGGCTAGGAGAGTGAGAGAACAGGCTAGCAGTGGAGAGGCTAGGAGAGAGAGAACAGGCTAGCAGTGGAGAGGCTAGGAGAGTGAGAGAACAGGCTAGCAGTGGAGAGACTAGGAGAGTGAGAGAACAGGCTAGCAGTGGAGAGGCTAGGAGCGTGAGAGAACAGGCTAGCAGTAGAGAGGCTAGGAGCGTGAGAGAGAACAGGCAGGCAGTGGAGAGGCTAGGAGAGTGAGAGAACAGGCTAGCAGTGGAGAGGCTAGGAGCGTGAGAGAACAGGCTAGCAGTGGAGAGGCTAGGAGCGTGAGAGAACAGGCTAGCAGTGGAGAGGCTAGGAGAGAGAGAACAGGCTAGCAGTGGAGAGGCTAGGAGCGTGAGAGAACAGGCTAGCAGTGGAGAGGCCAGGAGGGTGAGAGAACAGGCTAGCAGTGGAGAGGCTTGGAGAGAGAGAACAGGGCAGCAGTGGAGAGGCTAGGAGCGTGAGAGAGAACAGGCTAGCAGTGGAGAGGCTAGGAGCGTGAGAGAACAGGCTAGCAGTGGAGAGGCTAAGGAGAGTGAGAGAACAGGCTAGCAGTAGAGAGGCTAGGAGCGTGAGAGAGAACAGGCTAGCAGTGGAGAGGCTAGGAGAGTGAGAGAGAGAACAGGCTAGCAGTGGAGAGGCTAAGGAGCGTGAGAGAACAGGCTAGCAGTGGAGAGGCTAGGAGCGTGAGAGAACAGGCTAGCAGTAGAGAGGCTAGGAGGGTGAGAGAGAACAGGCGAGCCGTGGAGAGGCTATGAGAGTGAGAGAACAGGCTAGCAGTAGAGAGGCTAGGAGCGTGAGAGAGAACAGGCTAGCAGTGGAGAGGCTAGGAGAGTGAGAGAGAACAGGCTAGCAGTGGAGAGGCTAGGAGAGTGAGAGAGAACAGGCTAGCAGTGGAGAGGCTAGGAGAGAGAGAACAGGCTAGCAGTGGAGAGGCTAGGAGAGTGAGAGAACAGGCTAGCAGTGGAGAGGCTAGGAGAGTGAGAGAACAGGCTAGCAGTGGAGAGGCTAGGAGCGTGAGAGAATAGGCTAGCAGTAGAGAGGCTAGGAGCGTGAGAGAGAACAGGCTAGCAGTGGAGAGGCTAGGAGGGTGAGAGAACAGGCTAGCAGTGGAGAGGCTAGGAGCGTGAGAGAACAGGCTAGCAGTGGAGAGGCTAGGAGAGTGAGAGAGAACAGGCAGGCAGTGGAGAGGCTAGGAGAGTGAGAGAGAACAGGCTAGCAGTGGAGAGGCTAGGATGGTGAGAGAACAGGCTAGCAGTGGAGAGGCTAGGAGAGTGAGAGAGAACAGGCTAGCAGTGGAGAGGCTAGGAGCGTGAGAGAACAGGCTAGCAGTAGAGAGGCTAGGAGCGTGAGAGATAACAGGCTAGCAGTGGAGAGGCTAGGAGAGTGAGAGAGAACAGGCTAGCAGTGGAGAGGCTATGAGAGAGAGAACAGGCTAGCAGTGGAGAGGCTAGGAGAGTGAGAGAACAGGCTAGCAGTGTAGAGGCTAGGAGAGTGAGAGAACAGGCTAGCAGTGGAGAGGCTAGGAGAGTGAGAGAACAGGCTAGCAGTGAAGAGGCTAGGAGCGTGAGAGAACAGGCTAGCAGTAGAGAGGCTAGGAGCGTGAGAGAGAACAGGCTAGCAGTGGAGAGGCTAGGAAGGTGAGAGAACAGGCTAGCAGTGGAAAGGCTAGGAGCGTGAGAGAGAACAGGCTAGCAGTGGAGAGGCTAGGAGAGTGAGAGAGAACAGGCAGGCAGTGGAGAGGCTAGGAGAGTGAGAGAGAACAGGCTAGCAGTGGAGAGGCTAGGAGGGTGAGAGAACAGGCTAGCAGTGGAGAGGCTAGGAGAGTGAGAGAACAGGCTAGCAGTGGAGAGGCTAGGAGGGTGAGAGAACAGGCTAGCAGTGGAGAGGCTAGGAGCGTGAGAGAACAGGCTAGCAGTGGAGAGGCCAGGAGGGTGAGAGAACAGGCTAGCAGTGGAGAGGCTAGGAGCGTGAGAGAGAACAGGCTAGCAGTGGAGAGGCTAGGAGAGAGAGAGAACAGGCGAGCAGTGGAGAGGCTTGGAGAGGGAGAGAGAACAGGCTAGCAGTGGAGAGGCTAGGAGAGGGTGAGAGAACAGGCTAGCAGTGGAGAGGCTAGGAGAGGGTGAGAGAACAGGCTAGCAGTGGAGAGGCTAGGAGAGTGAGAGAACAGGCTAGCAGTGGAGTCTCGGAGAGAGAGAACAGGGCAGCAGTGGAGAGGCTAAGAGCGTGAGAGAGAACAGGCTAGCAGTGGAGAGGCTAGGAGCGTGAGAGCACAGGCTAGCAGTGGAGAGGCTAAGGAGAGTGAGAGAACAGGCTAGCAGTAGAGAGGCTAGGAGCGTGAGAGAGAACAGGCTAGCAGTGGAGAGGCTAGGAGAGTGAGAGAGAGAACAGGCTAGCAGTGGAGAGGCTAAGGAGTGTGAGAGAACAGGCTAGCAGTGGAGAGGCTAGGAGAGTGAGAGAGAACAGGCTAGCAGTGGAGAGGCTAAGGAGGGTGAGAGAACAGGCTAGCAGTGGAGTGGCTAGGAGCGTGAGAGAACAGGCTAGCAGTAGAGAGGCTAGGAGAGAGAGAATAGGCTAGCAGTGGAGAGGCTAGGAGCGTGAGAGAACAGGCTAGCAGTGGAGAGGCCAGGAGGGTGAGAGAACAGGCTAGCAGTGGAGAGGCTAGGAGCGTGAGAGAGAACAGGCTAGCAGTGGAGAGGCTAGGAGAGAGAGAGAGAACAGGCGAGCAGTGGAGAGGCTAGGAGAGTGAGAGAGAACAGGCTAGCAGTGGAGAGGCTAGGAGAGGGTGAGAGAACAGGCTAGCAGTGGAGAGGCTAGGAGAGGGTGAGAGAACAGGCTAGCAGTGGAGAGGCTAGGAGAGTGAGAGAACAGGCTAGCAGTGGAGAGGCTTGGAGAGAGAGAACAGGGCAGCAGTGGACGGGCTAGGAGCGTGAGAGAGAACAGGCTAGCAGTGGAGAGGCTAGGAGCGTGAGAGAGAACAGGCTAGCAGTGGAGAGGCTAGGAGAGTGAGAGAGAGAACAGGCTAGCAGTGGAGAGGCTAAGGAGCGTGAGAGAACAGGCTAGCAGTGGAGAGGCTAGGAGAATTAGAGAGAACAGGCTAGCAGTGGAGAGGCTAGGAGAGTGAGAGAGAACAGGCTAGCAGTGGAGAGGCTAGGAGAGAGAGAACAGGCTAGCAGTGGAGAGGCTAGGAGAGTGAGAGAGAACAGGCTAGCAGTGGAGAGGCTAGGAGGGTGAGAGAACAGGCTAGCAGTGGAGAGGCTAGGAGCATGAGAGAACAGGCTAGCAGTGGAGAGGCCAGGAGGGTGAGAGAACAGGCTAGCAGTGGAGAGGCTAGGAGCGTGAGAGAGAACAGGCTAGCAGTGGAGAGGCTAGGAGAGAGAGAGAACAGGCGAGCAGTGGAGAGGCTAGGAGAGTGAGAGAGAACAGGCTAGCAGTGGAGAGGCTAGGAGAGAGAGAACAGGCTAGCAGTGGAGAGGCTAAGAGAGTGAGAGAACAGGCTAGCAGTGTAGAGGCTAGGAGAGTGAGAGAACAGGCTAGCAGTGGAGAGGCTAGGAGAGTGAGAGAACAGGCTAGCAGTGAAGAGGCTAGGAGCGTGAGAGAACAGGCTAGCAGTAGAGAGGCTAGGAGCGTGAGAGAGAACAGGCTAGCAGTGGAGAGGCTAGGAAGGTGAGAGAACAGGCTAGCAGTGGAGAGGCTAGGAGCGTGAGAGAGAACAGGCTAGCAGTGGAGAGGCTAGGAGAGTGAGAGAGAACAGGAAGGCAGTGGAGAGGCTAGGAGAGTGAGAGAGAACAGGTTAGCAGTGGAGAGGCTAGGAGGGTGAGAGAACAGGCTAGCAGTGGAGAGGCTAGGAGAGTGAGAGAACAGGCTAGCAGTGGAGAGGCTAGGAGGGTGAGAGAACAGGCTATCCTCGCACAGTAGCAGTGTGCTTGTTTATTAACTATCCTCACACAGTAGCAGCGTGTTTGTTTATTAACTATCACACAGCAGTGTGCTTGTTTATTAACTTTCCTCACACAGTAGCAGTGTGCTTGTTTATTAACTATCCTCACACAGTAGCAGTGTGCTTGTATATTAACTTTCCTCACACAGTAGCAGTGTGCTTGTTTATTAACTATCCTTACACAGCAGTGTGCTTGTTTATTAACTATCCTCACACAGTAGCAGTGTGCTTGTTTATTAACTATCACTCAGTAGCAGTGTGCTTGTTTATTAACTATCACACAGCAGTGTGCTTGTTTATTAACTATTCTCACACAGTAGCAGTGTGCTTGTTTATTAACTATCCTCACAGTAGCAGTGTGCTTGTTTATTAACTATCCTCACACAGTAGCAGTGTGCTTGTTTATTAACTATCCTCACACAGCAGGAGGAGGAGGAGAAGGATCGCAACTCACAGCGCCATGGAAGTTTGCTGCAGCAGCAGCGGCGTGAGGGACGCCGGCCACCCCATCGTGGTGCAGGTGAACGTCACTAGCCTCTCCACTGCTAGCCTGTACTCTCACTCTGCTAGCCTCTCCACTGCTAGCCTGTGCTCTCTCACCCTCAGCCTCTCCACTGCTAGCCTGTTCTCTCACCCTCCTAGCCTCTCTACTGCTAGCCTGTTCTCTCACTTTCCTTAGCCTCTCCACTGCTTGCCTGTTCTCTCTCACTCTCCTAGCCTCTCCACTGCTAGCCTGTTCTCTCTCTCCTAGCCTCTCTACTGCTAGCCTGTTCTCTCACCCTCCTAGCCTCTCCACTGCTAGCCTGTTCTCTCTCACGCTCCTAGCCTCTCCACTGCTAGCCTGTTCTCTCACTCTCCTTAGCCTCTCCACTGCTAGCCTGTTCTCTCTCACGCTCCTAGCCTCTCCACTGCTAGCCTGTTCTCTCTCACTCTCCTAGTTTCTCCACTGCTAGCCTGTTCTCTCTCACGCTCCTAGCCTCTCCACTGCTAGCCTGTTCTCTCACCCTCCTTGCCTCTCCACTGCTAGCCTGTTCTCTCTCTCTCTCCTAGCCTCTCCACTGCTAGACTGTTCTCTCTCACTCTCCGAGCCTCTCCACTGCTAGCCTGTTCTCTCTCACTCTCCTAGCCTCTCCACTGCTAGCCTGTTCTCTCTCACTCTCCTAGGCTCTCCACTGCCTGCCTGTTCTCTCACTCTCCTAGCCTCTCCACTGCTAGCCTGTTCTCTCACTCTCCTAGCCTCTCCACTGCTAGCCTGTTCTCTGTCTCCTAGCCTCTCCACTGCTAGCCTGTTCTCTCTCACACTCCTAGCCTCTCCACTGCTAGCCTGTTCTCTCTCACGCTCCTAGCCTCTCCACTGCTAGCCTGTTCTATCTCACTCTCCTAGCCTCTCCACTGCTAGCCTGTTCTATCTCACTCTCCTAGCCTCTCCACTGCTAGCCGGTTCTCTCTCTCCTAGCCTCTCCACTGCTAGCCTGTTCTCTCACGCTCCTAGCCTCTCCACTGCTAGCCTGTTCTCTCACTCTCCTTAGCCTCTCCACTGCTATCCTGTTCTCTATCTCTCCTAGCCTCTCCACTGCTAGACTGTTCTCTCTCACTCTCCTAGCCTCTCCACTGCTAGCCTGTTCTCTCTCACTCTCCTAGCCTCTCCACTGCTAGCCTGTTCTCTCTCACTCTCCTAGGCTCTCCACTGCCTGCCTGTTCTCTCACTCTCCTAGCCTCTCCACTGCTAGCCTGTTCTCTCACTCTCCTAGCCTCTCCACTGCTAGCCTGTTCTCTGTCTCCTAGCCTCTCCACTGCTAGCCTGTTCTCTCTCACACTCCTAGCCTCTCCACTGCTAGCCTGTTCTCTCTCACGCTCCTAGCCTCTCCACTGCTAGCCTGTTCTATCTCACTCTCCTAGCCTCTCCACTGCTAGCCTGTTCTATCTCACTCTCCTAGCCTCTCCACTGCTAGCCGGTTCTCTCTCTCCTAGCCTCTCCACTGCTAGCCTGTTCTCTCACGCTCCTAGCCTCTCCACTGCTAGCCTGTTCTCTCTCACACTCCTAGCCTCTCCACTGCTAGCCTGTTCTCTCACTTTCCTTAGCCTCTCCACTGCTTGCCTGTTCTCTCTCACTCTTCTAGCCTCTCCACTGCTAGCCTGTTCTCTCTCTCCTAGCCTCTCTACTGCTAGCCTGTTCTCTCTCACTCTCCTAGCCTCTCCACTGCTAGCCTGTTCTCTCACCCTCCTAGCCTCTCCACTGCTAGCCTGTTCTCTCACCCTCCTAGCCTCTCCACTGCTAGCCTGTTCTCTCTCACGCTCCTAGCCTCTCCACTGCTAGCCTGTTCTCTCACTCTCCTTAGCCTCTCCACTGCTAGCCTGTTCTCTCTCACGCTCCTAGCCTCTCCACTGCTAGCCTGTTCTCTCTCACTCTCCTAGTTTCTCCACTGCTAGCCTGTTCTCTCTCACGCTCCTAGCCTCTCCACTGCTAGCCTTTTCTCTCACCCTCCTTGCCTCTCCACTGCTAGCCTGTTCTCTCTCTCTCTCCTAGCCTCTCCACTGCTAGACTGTTCTCTCTCACTCTCCTAGCCTCTCCACTGCTAGCCTGTTCTCTCTCACTCTCCTAGCCTCTCCACTGCTAGCCTGTTCTCTCTCACTCTCCTAGGCTCTCCACTGCCTGCCTGTTCTCTCACTCTCCTAGCCTCTCCACTGCTAGCCTGTCCTCTCACTCTCCTTAGCCTCTCCACTGCTAGCCTGTTCTCTCACTCTCCTAGCCTCTCCACTGCTAGCCTGTTCTCTGTCTCCTAGCCTCTCCACTGCTAGCCTGTTCTCTCTCACACTCCTAGCCTCTCCACTGCTAGCCTGTTCTCTCTCACGCTCCTAGCCTCTCCACTGCTAGCCTGTTCTATCTCACTCTCCTAGCCTCTCCACTGCTAGCCTGTTCTCTCTCTCCTAGCCTCTCCACTGCTAGCCTGTTCTCTCACGCTCCTAGCCTCTCCACTGCTAGCCTGTTCTCTCTCACACTCCTAGCCTCTCCACTGCTAGCCTGTTCTCTCTCACGCTCCTAGCCTCTCCACTGCTAGCCTGTTCTATCTCACTCTCCTAGCCTCTCCACTGCTAGCCTGTTCTCTCTCTCCTAGCCTCTCCACTGCTAGCCTGTTCTCTCGCTCTCCTAGCCTCTCCACTGCTAGCCTGTTCTCTCTCTTCTAGCCTCTCCACTGCTAGCCTGTTCTCTCTCACTCTCCTAGCCTCTCCACTGCTAGCCTGTTCTCTCTCACTCTCCTAGCCTCTCCACTGCTAGCCTGTTCTCTCTCACTCTCCTAGCCTCTCCACTGCTAGCCTGTTCTCTCACTCTCTTTTTCTTTTTTCAACGTAAAAGTTAATTTATTAAGCCACGCATCATGCGTCGACAACGGTAACAACACCACAACGAACCTGGGGCTTAATGTAAAACAACGCGAATGTTTACGTGCCGAGGAGCGCCTATTTCCCGCCCTCCCCCGCGCGAGGGTCACGTGATCGGCGAGGGTCACGTGATCGGCGAGGGTCACGTGATCGGCGAGGGTCACGTGATCGGCGAGGGTCACGTGATCGGCGAGGGTCACGTGATCGGCGAGGGTCACGTGATCGGCGAGGGTCACGTGATCGGCGAGGGTCACGTGATCGGCGAGGGTCACGTGATCGGCGAGGGTCACGTGATCCTGTGTCCTGTGCGTGTACAGCGTGTGTCTCTCTGTGTCTGTGTCCTGTGTGTGTACAGCGTGTCTGTCTGTGTCCTGTGTGTGTACAGCGTGTCTCTCTCTGTGTCTGTGTCCTGTGTGTGTACAGCGTGTGTCTCTCTGTGTCTGTGTCCTGTGCGTGTACAGCGTGTCTCTCTGTGTCTGTGTCCTGTGCGTGTACAGCGTGTGTCTCTCTGTGTCTGTGTCCTGTGCGTATACAGCGTGTGTCTCTCTGTGTCTGTGTCCTGTGTGTACAGCGTGTGTCTCTCTGTGTCTGTGTCCTGTGTGTGTACAGCGTGTGTCTCTCTGTGTCATGTGTGTGTACAGCGTGTGTCTCTCTGTGTCTGTGTCCTGTGTGTGTACAGCGTGTCTCTCTGTGTCTGTGTCCTGTGTGTGTACAGCGTGTCTCTCTGTGTCTGTGTCCTGTGTGTGTACAGCACGTGTCTCTCTGAGTCTGTGTCCTGTGCGTGTACAGCGTGTGTCTCTCTGTGTCTGTCCTGTGCGTGTACAGCGTGTGTCTTTCTGTGTCTGTGTCCTATGTGTGTACAGCGTGTGTCTCTCTGTGTGTCCTGTGTGTGTACAGCGTGTGTCTCTCTGTGTCTGTGTCCTGTGTGTGTACAGCGTGTGTCTCTCAGTCTGTGTCCTGTGTGTACAGCGTGTGTCTCTCTGTGTCTGTGTCCTGTGTGTGTACAGCACGTGTCTCTCTGTGTCTGTGTCCTGTGTGTGTACAGCACGTGTCTCTCTGTGTCTGTGTCCTGTGTGTGTACAGCGTGTGTCTCTCTGTGTCTGTGTCCTGTGTGTGTACAGCGCGTGTCTCTCTGTGTCTGTGTCCTGTGTGTGTACAGCGTGTGTCTCTCTGTGTCTGTGTCCTGTGTGTGTACAGCGTGTGTCTCTCTGTGTCTGTGTCCTGTGTGTACAGCACGTGTCTCTCTGTGTCTGTGTCCTGTGTGTGTACAGCGTGTGTCTCTGTGTCTGTGTCCTGTGTGTGTACTGCGTGTGTCTCTCTGTGTCTGTGTCCTGTGTGTGTACAGCGTATGTCTCTCTGTGTCTGTGTCCTGTGTGTGTACAGCGTGTGTCTCTCTGTGTCCTGTGTGTGTACAGCGTGTGTCTCTGTGTCCTGTGTGTGTACAGCGTGTGTCTCTCTGTGTCTGTGTCCTGTGTGTGTACAGCGTGTGTCTCTCTGTGTCTGTGTCCTGTGTGTGTACAGCGTGTGTCTCTCTGTGTCCTGTGCGTGTACAGCGTGTGTCTCTCTGTGTCCTGTGCGTGTACAGCGTGTGTCTCTCTGTGTCCTGTGTGTGTACAGCGTGTGTCTCTCTGTGTCTTTGTCCTGTGTGTGTACAGCGTGTGTCTCTCTGTGTCTGTGTCCTGTGTGTGTACAGCGTGTGTCCTCTGTGTCCTGTGTCTGTACAGCGTGTGTCTCTCAGTCTGTGTCCTGTGTGTGTACAGCGTGTGTCTCTCTGTGTCTGTGTCCTGTGTGTGTACAGCGTGTGTCTCTCTGTGTCTGTGTCCTGTGTGTGTACAGCGTGTGTCTCTCTGTGTCTGTGTCCTGTGTGTGTACAGCGTGTGTCTCTCTGTGTCTGTGTCCTGTGTGTGTACAGCGTGTGTCTCTCTGTGTCCTGTGTGTGTACAGCGTGTGTCTCTCTGTGTCCTGTGTGTGTACAGCGTGTGTCTCTCTGTGTCTGTGTCCTGTGTGTGTACAGCGTGTGTCTCTCTGTGTCCTGTGCGTGTACGGCGTGTGTCTCTCTGTGTCCTGTGTGTGTACAGCGTGTGTCTCTCTGTGTCCTGTGTGTGTACAGCGTGTGTCTCTCTGTGTCTGGGTCCTGTGTGTGTACAGCGTGTGTCTCTCTGTGTCCTGTGTGTGTACAGCGTGTGTCTCTCTGTGTCCTGTGTGTGTACAGCGTGTGTCTCTCTGTGTCTGTGTCCTGTGTGTGTACAGCGTGTGTCTCTCTGTGTCCTGTGCGTGTACAGCGTGTGTCTCTCTGTGTCTGTGTCCTGTGTGTGTACAGCATGTCTCTCTCTGTGTCTGTGTCCTGTGTGTGTACAGCGTGTGTCTCTCTGTGTCTGTGTCCTGTGCGTGTACAGCGTGTGTCTCTCTGTGTCTGTGTCCTGTGCGTGTACAGCGTGTGTCTCTCTGTGTCTGGTTCCTGGGCGTGTACAGCGTGTCTCTCTCTGTCTGTGTCCTGTGCGTGTACAGCGTGTGTCTCTCTGTGTCTGTGTCCTGTGTGTGTACAGCGTGTGTCTCTCTGTGTCCTGTGTGTGTACAGCGTGTGTCTCTCTGTGTCTGTGTCCTGTGTGTGTACAGCGTGTCTCTTTGTGTCTGTGTCCTGTGTGTGTACAGCACGTGTCTCTCTGTGTCTGTGTCCTGTGCGTGTACAGCGTGTGTGTCTCTGTGTCTGTCCTGTGCGTGTACAGCGTGTGTCTCTCTGTGTCTGTGTCCTGTGCATGTACTGCGTGTCTCTCTGTGTCTGTGTCCTGTGTGTGTACAGCGTGTGTCTCTCTGTGTCTGTGTGTGTACAGCGTGTGTCTCTCTGTGTCTGTGTCCTGTGTGTGTACAGCGTGTGTCTCTCTGTGTCCGAGTGTGTACAGCGGGTGTCTCCCTGTGTCTGTGTCCTGTGTGTGTACAGCGTGTCTGTGTCCTGTGTGTGTACAGCGTGTGTCTCCTTGTGTCTGTGTCCTGTGTGTGTACAGCGTGTGTCTCTCTGTGTCTGTCCTGTGTGTGTACAGCGTGTGTCTCTCTGTGTCTGTGTCCTGTGTGTGTACAGCGTGTGTCTCTCTGTGTCTGTGTCCTGTGTGTGTACAGCGTGTATCTCTCTGTGTCCTGTGTGTGTACAGCGTGTGTCTCTCTGTCTGTGTCCTGTGCGTGTACAGCGTGTGTCTCTCTGTCTGTGTCCTGTGTGTGTACAGCGTGTGTCTCTCTGTCTGTGTCCTGTGTGTGTGCAGCGTGTGTCTCTCTGTGTCTGTCCTGTGCGTGTACAGCTTGTGTCTCTCTGTGTTTGTGTCCTGTGTGTGTACAGCGTGTGTCTCTCTGTCTGTGTCCTGTGCGTGTACAGCGTGTGTCTCTCTGTCTGTGTCCTGTGTGTGTACAGCGTGTGTCTCTCTGTCTGTGTCCTGTGTGTGTACAGCGTGCATCTCTCTGTGTCCTGTGTGTGTACAGCGTGTGTCTCTCTGTCTGTGTCCTGTGCGTGTACAGCGTGTGTCTCTCTGTCTGTGTCCTGTGTGTGTACAGCGTGTGTCTCTCTGTCTGTGTCCTGTGCGTGTACAGCGTGTCTCTCTGTGTCTGTGTCCTGTGCGTGTACAGCGTGTGTCTCTCTGTGTCTGTGTCCTGTGCGTGTACAGCGTGTGTCTCTCTGTCTGTGTCCTGTGCGTGTACAGCGTGTGTCTCTCTGTGTCTGTGTCCTGTGCGTGTACAGCGTGTGTCTCTCTGTGTCTGTGTCCTGTGTGTGTACAGCGTGTGTCTCTCTGTGTCTGTGTCCTGTGTGTGTACAGCGTGTGTCTCTCAGTCTGTGTCCTGTGTGTGTACAGCGTGTGTCTCTCTGTGTCTGTGTCCTGTGTGTGTACAGCGTGTGTCTCTCTGTGTCTGTGTCCTGTGTGTGTACAGCGTGTGTCTCTCTGTGTCTGTGTCTTGTGTGTGTACAGCGTGTGTCTCTCTGTGTCTGTGTGTGTACAGCGTGTGTCTCTCTGTGTCTGTGTCCTGTGTGTGTACAGCGTGTGTCTCTCTGTGTCTGTCCTGTGCATGTACAGCGTGTGTCTCTCTGTGTCTGTGTCCTGTGCGTGTACAGCGTGTGTCTCTCTGTGTCTGTGTCCTGTGTGTGTACAGCGTGTGTCTCTCTGTGTCTGTGTCCTGTGTGTGTACAGCGTGTGTCTCTCAGTCTGTGTCCTGTGTGTGTACAGCGTGTGTCTCTCTGTGTCTGTATCCTGTGTGTGTACAGCGTGTGTCTCTCTGTGTCTGTGTCCTGTGTGTGTACAGCGTGTGTCTCTCTGTGTCTGTGTCTTGTGTGTGTACAGCGTGTGTCTCTCTGTGTCTGTGTGTGTACAGCGTGTGTCTCTCTGTGTCTGTGTCCTGTGTGTGTACAGCGTGTGTCTCTCTGTGTCTGTCCTGTGCGTGTACAGCTTGTGTCTCTCTGTGTTTGTGTCCTGTGTGTGTACAGCGTGTGTCTCTCTGTGTCTGTGTCCTGTGTGTGTACAGCGTGTGTCTCTCTGTGTCTGTGTCCTGTGTGTGTACAGCGTGTGTCTCTCTGTGTCCTGTGTGTACAGCGTGTGTCTCTCTGTGTCCTGTGTGTGTACAGCGTGTGTCTCTCTGTGTCTGTGTCCTGTGTGTGTACAGCGTGTGTCTCTCTGTGTCCTGTGTGTGTACGGCGTGTGTCTCTCTGTGTCCTGTGTGTGTACGGCGTGTGTCTCTCTGTGTCCTGTGTGTGTACAGCGTGTGTCTCTCTGTGGCTGGGTCCTGTGTGTGTACAGCGTGTGTCTCTCTGTGTCCTGTGTGTGTACAGCGTGTGTCTCTCTGTGTCCTGTGTGTGTACAGCGTGTGTCTCTCTGTGTCTGTGTCCTGTGTGTGTACAGCGTGTGTCTCTCTGTGTCTTGTGCGTGTACAGCGTGTGTCTCTCTGTGTCTGTGTCCTGTGTGTGTACAGCATGTCTCTCTCTGTGTCTGTGTCCTGTGTGTGTACAGCGTGTGTCTCTCTGTGTCTGTGTCCTGTGCGTGTACAGCGTGTGTCTCTCTGTGTCTGTGTCCTGTGCGTGTACAGCGTGTGTCTCTCTGTGTCTGTGTCCTGGGCGTGTACAGCGTGTGTCTCTCTGTCTGTGTCCTGTGCGTGTACAGCGTGTGTCTCTCTGTGTCTGTGTCCTGTGTGTGTACAGCGTGTGTCTCTCTGTGTCCTGTGTGTGTACAGCGTGTGTCTCTCTGTGTCTGTGTCCTGTGTGTGTACAGCGTGTCTCTTTGTGTCTGTGTCCTGTGTGTGTACAGCACGTGTCTCTCTGTGTCTGTGTCCTGTGCGTGTACAGCGTGTGTGTCTCTGTGTCTGTCCTGTGCGTGTACAGCGTGTGTCTCTCTGTGTCTGTGTCCTGTGCATGTACTGCGTGTCTCTCTGTGTCTGTGTCCTGTGTGTGTACAGCGTGTGTCTCTCTGTGTCTGTGTGTGTACAGCGTGTGTCTCTCTGTGTCTGTGTCCTGTGTGTGTACAGCGTGTGTCTGTCTGTGTCCTGTGTGTGTACAGCGTGTATCTCTCTGTGTCCTGTGTGTGTACAGCGTGTGTCTCTCTGTCTGTGTCCTGTGCGTGTACAGCGTGTGTCTCTCTGTCTGTGTCCTGTGTGTGTACAGCGTGTGTCTCTCTGTCTGTGTCCTGTGTGTGTACAGCGTGCATCTCTCTGTGTCCTGTGTGTGTACAGCGTGTGTCTCTCTGTCTGTGTCCTGTGCGTGTACAGCGTGTGTCTCTCTGTCTGTGTCCTGTGTGTGTACAGCGTGTGTCTCTCTGTCTGTGCCCTGTGCGTGTACAGCGTGTCTCTCTGTGTCTGTGTCCTGTGCGTGTACAGCGTGTGTCTCTCTGTGTCTGTGTCCTGTGTGTGTACAGCGTGTGTCTCTCTGTCTGTGTCCTGTGCGTGTACAGCGTGTGTCTCTCTGTGTCTGTGTCCTGTGCGTGTACAGCGTGTGTCTCTCTGTGTCTGTCCTGTGCGTGTACAGCGTGTGTCTCTCTCTGTCTGTGTCCTGTGCGTGTACAGCGTGTGTCTCTCTGTGTCTGTGTCCTGTGTGTGTACAGCGTGTGTCTCTCTGTGTCTGTGTCCTGTGTGTGTACAGCGTGTGTCTCTCAGTCTGTGTCCTGTGTGTGTACAGCGTGTGTCTCTCTGTGTCTGTGTCCTGTGTGTGTA
Organism: Petromyzon marinus; assembly: GCF_048934315.1. Lineage (NCBI taxonomy): Eukaryota > Metazoa > Chordata > Hyperoartia > Petromyzontiformes > Petromyzontidae > Petromyzon > Petromyzon marinus. Next base: position 69,177 of record NW_027423021.1, read on the forward strand.
CAGCGTGTGTCTCTCTGTGTCTGTGTCCTGTGTGTGTACAGCGTGTGTCTCTCTGTGTCTGTGTCTTGTGTGTGTACAGCGTGTGTCTCTCTGTGTCTGTGTGTGTACAGCGTGTGTCTCTCTGTGTCTGTGTCCTGTGTGTGTACAGCGTGTGTCTCTCTGTGTCTGTCCTGTGCGTGTACAGCGTGTGTCTCTCTGTGTTTGTGTCCTGTGTGTGTACAGCGTGTGTCTCTCTGTGTCTGTGTCCTGTGTGTGTACAGCGTGTGTCTCTCTGTGTCCTGTGTGTGTACAGCGTGTGTCTCTCTGTGTCCTGTGTGTGTACAGCGTGTGTCTCTCTGTGTCTGTGTCCTGCGTGTACAGCGTGTGTCTCTCTGTGTCCTGTGCGTGTACGGCGTGTGTCTCTCTGTGTCCTGTGTGTGTACAGCGTGTGTCTCTCTGTGTCCTGTGTGTGTACAGCGTGTGTCTCTCCGTGTCTGGGTCCTGTGTGTGTACAGCGTGTGTCTCTCTGTGTCCTGTGTGTGTACAGCGTGTGTCTCTCTGTGTCCTGTTTGTGTACAGCGTGTGTCTCTCTGTGTCTGTCCTGTGTGTGTACAGCGTGTGTCTCTCTGTGTCCTGTGCGTGTACAGCGTGTGTCTCTCTGTGTCTGTGTCCTGTGTGTGTACAGCATGTCTCTCTCTGTGTCTGTGTCCTGTGTGTGTACAGCGTGTGTCTCTCTGTGTCTGTGTCCTGTGCGTGTACAGCGTGTGTCTCTCTGTGTCTGTGTCCTGTGCGTGTACAGCGTGTGTCTCTCTGTGTCTGTGTCCTGGGCGTGTACAGCGTGTGTCTCTCTGTCTGTGTCCTGTGCGTGTACAGCGTGTGTCTCTCTGTGTCTGTGTCCTGTGTGTGTACAGCGTGTGTCTCTCTGTGTCCTGTGTGTGTACAGCGTGTGTCTCTCTGTGTCTGTGTCCTGTGTGTGTACAGCGTGTCTCTTTGTGTCTGTGTCCTGTGTGTGTACAGCACGTGTCTCTCTGTGTCTGTGTCCTGTGCGTGTACAGCGTGTGTGTCTCTGTGTCTGTCCTGTGCGTGTACAGCGTGTGTCTCTCTGTGTCTGTGTCCTGTGCATGTACTGCGTGTCTCTCTGTGTCTGTGTCCTGTGTGTGTACAGCGTGTGTCTCTCTGTGTCTGTGTGTGTACAGCGTGTGTCTCTCTGTGTCTGTGTCCTGTGTGTGTACAGCGTGTGTCTCTCTGTGTCCGAGTGTGTACAGCGTGTGTCTCCCTGTGTCTGTGTCCTGTGTGTGTACAGCGTGTCTGTGTCCTGTGTGTGTACAGCGTGTGTCTCTCTGTGTCTGTGTCCTGTGTGTGTACAGCGTGTGTCTCTCTGTGTCTGTGTCCTGTGTGTGTACAGCGTGTGTCTCTCTGTGTCTGTGTCCTGTGTGTGTACAGCGTGTATCTCTCTGTGTCCTGTGTGTGTACAGCGTGTGTCTCTCTGTCTGTGTCCTGTGCGTGTACAGCGTGTGTCTCTGTCTGTGTCCTGTGTGTGTACAGCGTGTGTCTCTCTGTCTGTGTCCTGTGTGTGTACAGCGTGTGTCTGTCTGTGTCCTGTGTGTGTACAGCGTGTATCTCTCTGTGTCCTGTGTGTGTACAGCGTGTGTCTCTCTGTCTGTGTCCTGTGTGTGTACAGCGTGTGTCTCTCTGTCTGTGTCCTGTGTGTGTACAGCGTGCATCTCTCTGTGTCCTGTGTGTGTACAGCGTGTGTCTCTCTGTCTGTGTCCTGTGCGTGTACAGCGTGTGTCTCTCTGTCTGTGTCCTGTGTGTGTACAGCGTGTGTCTCTCTGTCTGTGTCCTGTGCGTGTACAGCGTGTCTCTCTGTGTCTGTGTCCTGTGCGTGTACAGCGTGTGTCTCTCTGTGTCTGTGTCCTGTGTGTGTACAGCGTGTGTCTCTCTGTCTCTGTCCTGTGCGTGTACAGCGTGTGTCTCTCTGTGTCTGTGTCCTGTGCGTGTACAGCGTGTGTCTCTCTGTGTCTGTGTCCTGTGTGTGTACAGCGTGTGTCTCTCTGTGTCTGTGTCCTGTGTGTGTACAGCGTGTGTCTCTCAGTCTGTGTCCTGTGTGTGTACAGCGTGTGTCTCTCTGTGTCTGTGTCCTGTGTGTGTACAGCGTGTGTCTCTCTGTGTCTGTGTCCTGTGTGTGTACAGCGTGTGTCTCTCTGTGTCTGTCCTGTGCGTGTACAGCGTGTGTCTCTCTGTGTCTGTGTCCTGTGCGTGTACAGCGTGTGTCTCTCTGTGTCTGTGTCCTGTGTGTGTACAGCGTGTGTCTCTCTGTGTCTGTGTCCTGTGTGTGTACAGCTTGTGTCTCTCAGTCTGTGTCCTGTGTGTGTACAGCGTGTGTCTCTCTGTGTCTGTGTCCTGTGTGTGTACAGCGTGTGTCTCTCTGTGTCTGTGTCCTGTGTGTGTACAGCGTGTGTCTCTCTGTGTCTGTGTCTTGTGTGTGTACAGCGTGTGTCTCTCTGTGTCTGTGTGTGTACAGCGTGTGTCTCTCTGTGTCTGTGTCCTGTGTGTGTACAGCGTGTGTCTCTCTGTGTCTGTCCTGTGCGTGTACAGCGTGTGTCTCTCTGTGTTTGTGTCCTGTGTGTGTACAGCGTGTGTCTCTCTGTGTCTGTGTCCCGTGTGTGTACAGCGTGTGTCTCTCAGTCTGTGTCCTGTGTGTGTACAGCGTGTGTCTCTCTGTGTCTGTGTCCTGTGTGTGTACAGCGTGTGTCTCTCTGTGTCTGTGTCCTGTGTGTGTACAGCGTGTGTCTCTCTGTGTCTGTGTCCTGTGTGTGTACAGTGTGTGTCTCTCTGTGTCTGTGTCCTGTGTGTGTACAGCGTGTGTCTCTCTGTGTCCTGTGTGTGTACAGCGTGTGTCTCTCTGTGTCTGTGTCCTGTGTGTACAGCGTGTGTCTCTCTGTGTCTGTGTCCTGTGTGTGTACAGCGTGTGTCTCTCTGTGTCCTGTGCGTGTACAGCGTGTGTCTCTCTGTGTCCTGTGCGTGTACAGCGTGTGTCTCTCTGTGTCCTGTGTGTGTACAGCGTGTGTCTCTCTGTGTCTGTGTCTTGTGTGTGTACAGCGTGTGTCTCTCTGTGTCTGTGTCCTCTGTGTGTACAGCGTGTGTCTCTCTGTGTCTGTGTCCTGTGTGTGTACAGCGTGTGTCTCTCTGTGTCTGTGTCCTGTGTGTGTACAGTACGTGTCTCTCTGTGTCTGTGTCCTGTGTGTGTACAGCGTGTGTCTCTCTGTGTCTGTCCTGTGCGTGTTCAGCGTGTGTCTCTCTGTGTCTGTGTCCTGTGTGTGTACAGCGTGTGTCTCTCTGTGTCTGTGTCTGTGTGTGTACAGCGTGTGTCTCTCTGTGTCTGTGTCCTGTGTGTGTACAGCGTGTGTCTCTCTGTGTCTGTGTCCTGTGTGTGTACAGCGTGTGTCTCTCTGTGTCTGTGTCCTGTGTGTGTACAGCACGTGTCTCTCAGTCTGTGTCCTGTGTGTGTACAGCGTGTGTCTCTCTGTGTCTGTGTCCTGTGTGTGTACAGCGTGTGTCTCTCTGTGTCTGTGTCCTGTGTGTGTACAGCGTGTGTCTCTCTGTGTCTGTCCTGTGCGTGTACAGCGTGTGTCTCTCTGTGTCTGTGTCCTGTGCGTGTACAGCGTGTGTCTCTCTGTGTCTGTGTCCTGTGTGTGTACAGCGTGTGTCTCTCTGTGTCTGTGTCCTGTGTTTGTACAGCTTGTGTCTCTCAGTCTGTGTCCTGTGTGTGTACAGCGTGTGTCTCTCTGTGTCTGTGTCCTGTGTGTGTACAGCGTGTGTCTCTCTGTGTCTGTGTCCTGTGTGTGTACAGCGTGTGTCTCTCTGTGTCTGTGTCTTGTGTGTGTACAGCGTGTGTCTCTCTGTGTCTGTGTGTGTACAGCGTGTGTCTCTCTGTGTCTGTGTCTTGTGTGTGTACAGCGTGTGTCTCTCTGTGTCTGTGTCCTCTGTGTGTACAGCGTGTGTCTCTCTGTGTCTGTGTCCTGTGTGTGTACAGCGTGTGTCTCTCTGTGTCTGTGTCCTGTGTGTGTACAGTACGTGTCTCTCTGTGTCTGTGTCCTGTGTGTGTACAGCGTGTGTCTCTCTGTGTCTGTCCTGTGCGTGTTCAGCGTGTGTCTCTCTGTGTCTGTGTCCTGTGTGTGTACAGCGTGTGTCTCTCTGTGTCTGTGTCTGTGTGTGTACAGCGTGTGTCTCTCTGTGTCTGTGTCCTGTGTGTGTACAGCGTGTGTCTCTCTGTGTCTGTGTCCTGTGTGTGTACAGCGTGTGTCTCTCTGTGTCTGTGTCCTGTGTGTGTACAGCACGTGTCTCTCAGTCTGTGTCCTGTGTGTGTACAGCGTGTGTCTCTCTGTGTCTGTGTCCTGTGTGTGTACAGCGTGTGTCTCTCTGTGTCTGTGTCCTGTGTGTGTACAGCGTGTGTCTCTCTGTGTCTGTCCTGTGCGTGTACAGCGTGTGTCTCTCTGTGTCTGTGTCCTGTGCGTGTACAGCGTGTGTCTCTCTGTGTCTGTGTCCTGTGTGTGTACAGCGTGTGTCTCTCTGTGTCTGTGTCCTGTGTGTGTACAGCTTGTGTCTCTCAGTCTGTGTCCTGTGTGTGTACAGCGTGTGTCTCTCTGTGTCTGTGTCCTGTGTGTGTACAGCGTGTGTCTCTCTGTGTCTGTGTCCTGTGTGTGTACAGCGTGTGTCTCTCTGTGTCTGTGTCTTGTGTGTGTACAGCGTGTGTCTCTCTGTGTCTGTGTGTGTACAGCGTGTGTCTCTCTGTGTCTGTGTCCTGTGTGTGTACAGCGTGTGTCTCTCTGTGTCTGTCCTGTGCGTGTACAGCGTGTGTCTCTCTGTGTTTGTGTCCTGTGTGTGTACAGCGTGTGTCTCTCTGTGTCTGTGTCCCGTGTGTGTACAGCGTGTGTCTCTCAGTCTGTGTCCTGTGTGTGTACAGCGTGTGTCTCTCTGTGTCTGTGTCCTGTGTGTGTACAGCGTGTGTCTCTCTGTGTCTGTGTCCTGTGTGTGTACAGCGTGTGTCTCTCTGTGTCTGTGTCCTGTGTGTGTACAGTGTGTGTCTCTCTGTGTCTGTGTCCTGTGTGTGTACAGCGTGTGTCTCTCTGTGTCCTGTGTGTGTACAGCGTGTGTCTCTCTGTGTCTGTGTCCTGTGTGTACAGCGTGTGTCTCTCTGTGTCTGTGTCCTGTGTGTACAGCGTGTGTCTCTCTGTGTCTGTGTCCTGTGTGTGTACAGCGTGTGTCTCTCTGTGTCCTGTGCGTGTACAGCGTGTGTCTCTCTGTGTCCTGTGCGTGTACAGCGTGTGTCTCTCTGTGTCCTGTGTGTGTACAGCGTGTGTCTCTCTGTGTCTGTGTCTTGTGTGTGTACAGCGTGTGTCTCTCTGTGTCTGTGTCCTCTGTGTGTACAGCGTGTGTCTCTCTGTGTCTGTGTCCTGTGTGTGTACAGCGTGTGTCTCTCTGTGTCTGTGTCCTGTGTGTGTACAGTACGTGTCTCTCTGTGTCTGTGTCCTGTGTGTGTACAGCGTGTGTCTCTCTGTGTCTGTCCTGTGCGTGTTCAGCGTGTGTCTCTCTGTGTCTGTGTCCTGTGTGTGTACAGCGTGTGTCTCTCTGTGTCTGTGTCTGTGTGTGTACAGCGTCTGTCTCTCTGTGTCTGTGTCCTGTGTGTGTACAGCGTGTGTCTCTCTGTGTCTGTGTCCTGTGTGTGTACAGCGTGTGTCTCTCTGTGTCTGTGTCCTGTGTGTGTACAGCACGTGTCTCTCTGTGTCTGTGTCCTGTGTGTGTACAGCGTGTGTCTCTCTGTGTCTGTGTCCTGTGTGTGTACAGCGTGTGTCTCTCTGTGTCTATCCTGTGTGTGTGCAGCGTGTCTCTCTGTTTCCTGTGTGTGTACAGCGTGTGTCTCTCTGTGTCTGTGTCCTGTGCGTGTACAGCGTGTGTCTCTGTGTCTGTGTCCTGTGTGTGTACAGCGTGTGTCTCTCTGTGTCTGTGTCCTGTGTGTGTACAGCGTGTGTCTCTCTGTGTCTGTGTCCTGTGTGTGTACAGCGTGTGTCTCTCTGTGTCTGTGTCTTGTGTGTGTACAGCGTGTGTCTGTCTGTGTCCTGTGTGTGTACAGCGTGTGTCTCTCTGTCTGTGTCCTGTGCGTTTACAGCGTGTGTCTGTGTCTCTCTCTCTCATCATCACGGTGGCTATGAGATGTTAACTACCTCGCCTGGTATACAGGAGGTCGTGAGTCCCTGACGCCTGCTGCTGCTACTGTATATTTGGAGGCTGTGTGTCTCTCTCCCTGTGCTTGCGTGGATTTTTCTCCGGGTTTTCCGGTTTTCCCCTCCCACATTTGGGAACAAAGCGTTTAGCGGAGTGGTTCTTTAACCTGGGGGGGTGTGCGAGATGCCCCCCTTCTGAGGTTACGAACCACCGGTTTGGAGCAGGGCTTAACGATTAATCGATTTTAAATCGATTAATCGCAATGTGAAACAATGCGATTAGCAAATCGCAAAGGCTGCGCTTTTTTGCGATTTGAAAAGTCCTGTTAGTTATTGGAATTGTTTTATTTGTTAGTATTATAACTTTATTCATTTCACTTAACAATTGTTCTATGTTTGATTTGTTCTATTTCAATTAAAACATTTTAATAAATACACGTCGGAAGTGATTGATACCTTTTTTAAGTTATCATCATTGTATTAGAATTTATGTAGAGAGCAGTTCATATTGTTGATGGTATCACGTGGTAATGCTCCATCACGTGTTTTACACACCTATCACAATGTGAATGTTGAACTGAGGTTTCACTTAACAAAAACAATGTTTTTTTATCACAAATCATATCACAACATCTGTCAGAAAAATCGCAATTTTAGATATTTCCCCCAAATCGTTGAGCCCTAGTTTAGAGTAAAAGCCTCTTCTTGTTATTATTGTGGGTGCCCTCCCCCCCCCCCCCCTCTTGACCCTTGCCAACTGCTGTCGGCTTCAGGGTACCAAAGCTCCACAACTCGACCACCGCGGTGCCACGCGGTGGTCGAGTTGTGGGCGCCCGCAACCCGGCACCCCATTTAAATAATCACCACCTCGGGGTTGTGACCCGTCGTCAGCAGCGCATTCGTCGCCGGTGCCTGGTGCTCGAGCCCCGCACGGCGGCGTCGCAACCGCGCCTCCGACGCATCAAGGAGGAGCGTCGGCGCACCCTCGAAGCCCGGCTCCAGGACAACAGGGAGCGGCTCCGGGCGCACGCGGCGGCGGCCGCGGCCGTGCAACCCTCGGAAGGCCCAGACGGGGCCCTCGCGCAGGTGGGAGAGACGCACTGCGGGGGGGGCGGGGGCGGGGGTGGGGGTGGGGGCCTTGTCTTTGGACCGGCACTACGCTAAGAACCCGGCAATCCAACTTCGATTCCCGGCTTGACGTCGGTGGCGGGTGATGTCTGAATCTTGGTCCTGGGCTGCCGCCCTTCACCAACCCGCAACTGACTGGCGTGGTGAAGTATGGTCAAACGTATATCCCCCGTTTACACCATCGGAACCTCCTTTGCCAGTAGCAAAATATGATAATTGTTTTTTTTACCCTTTTATCTGGCAATAAAACTGACAGCAGGTATTGCGGGCAATGCACAAAAATGATACCTTGTAAAAAAGGTGTCAGTTTTGTCAGCAGATAAAAGGGTAAAAAAACAATTATCATATCCCCCGTTATCGACACGGCATGGGGAAGTTTGATGGCGGGCAATTGGTTTAAAGTTTTTTTTACGTAAACGGGTTCATGTGACCCCGGCAACCACTGCAGGCACTGCTTATTTGTTGAATTGCTGTCATGGTAGTACATGAATCTTGACTTGAAGCTCTCGGGACTGCAGGAATTTATATTCTTGGGTCTTTCGGTAAAGTCACGCGGATTGGTTAAAATAAAATAATAACAAAAAACCGCGACGTTTCGATCGCAACGCAAGCGGTCTCAACCCGACCACCGCGCGGCGCTCCATTTAAATGGCCACCCCCTCGCTGCCGTGACCCGTCGTCGTCAGCGCCGTCTTCGTCGCCGGTGCCTTGTGCTCGAGCCCCGCACGGCGGCGTCGCGACCGCGCCTCCGACGCATCAAGGAGAAGCGTCGGCGCACCCTCGAAGCCCAGCTCCAGGACAACAGGGAGCAGCTCCGGGCGCACGCAGCGGCGGCGGCGGCGGCGGCGGCGGTCGCGGCCGTGCAGCCCTCGGAAGGCCCAGACGGCGCCCTCGCGCAGGTGGGAGAGACGCACCGCGGGGGGGGGGGGCGGGGGTCTCGTCTTTGGAGCGGCGTCGCGGTCGGCGGCACTGCGCTAACAACCCGGCAACGTAACTTCGATTCCCGGCTTGACGTCAGGGGGTCGCGACCCGTCAGCGTCGTCTTCGTCGCCGGTGCCTGAGCATGGACCGGCTGGAGAGGTGTTTGTTGGCGGCGCGGTTACTGCGCTGCCACAAGGAGGAGCGGCGGCGCGCTCTGGAAGCCTGGCGCGAAGGCAACGCCGACAGGCTCCGGGGCCAGGCGGCGGCTGCGGCCGCGGCCGTGGCCGCGCAGCCCTCGGAAGTACCGGACGGCGCCCTCGCGCAGGTGGGAGAGACGCACCGCGGGGGGGGGGGGGGGGGGGGTCTTTGTGGCGGCGTCGCACAAACCCGGCGGCGGCACGAGTTTCGGTTCGCGCTCGACGGCCGGCGGCGGCGGCGGAGGCGAATGATGACGACGATAATTATTGACCCGGTCCTGTGCGGCGTTGCAGTCGCTGGCGCCGGGCGTGAGCGGCGTGCGGCACGAGCGGGAGACGGGGGGCCTGCACGAGTGTCTGCGGTACGCCGGGCGGCTCGCCCGCCTGCACGACGAGGACCGCTGGCACACGGAGCGGTGAGCCGCGTGCGTGCGCCCGGCGTGGCACTGCGTAGTAAACGTCGCCAGCACTGGGGAGTCAAAAGGCTGTGCATCCTGTATCGGATATTCCTGCCGCTGTGGATTTGTATAGAATATTCCTGCTGCTGCTGCCGTCGCGTGAGAATGAACGTCTGTTGGTTTACTGCGGGGTGCGTGGGGAGTGGTGGCACCGCGGTCTGAGTGAGCGACGTTAAAACCACGCCGTTGGGTAGCGGCCTTCCCGCGGGGGGGCCTCGCCGTCGGGCTCCGCCGCTCGGTGACGGCGCCGACGCTCGCGGTCGTGACGGCGCCACCGACAACCGCGGTTTGCTTCGACGGCGATGCGATCGACCGAGCTGCATTGACGTCGACGGTTATCGACGACGTCCACGGCGGCGGCGGCGCCGAACTTTTATTTTCGAAGCGCCGCGATTGTGACGACGACGATACGGCCACCCCCACCCCCCCCCCCCCTCCCGTGAATCCCGCGCCGGCAGGCTGGTGACGGAGCTCCTGCGACTGACGAAGAAGCAGCACGAATCGTTGGCCTCGGCCGGCCTGGCGGGCCCGCAGGAGCACGCGGACCTGGAGGGGGCGATGCGCCTGGCACGGCGCCGGCGCCCCGTCGCGTGGGCCGACGCGGTCGCCGCCGACGCCGGCGACGCGAGCCGCTAGGGTGGCGACGCGGAGGGCCCCGCCGCCCGCCGTGGACTTTCCCCGTATTGCTCGCGCCGTGAGAGTAATTTATAATGTTGAAGTGGTTTTATTTTTTACGCACGTGTTATTTTTTAAGCACATGTTATTTTTTACGCACGTGTTATTTTTTTAAGCACGTGTTATTTTTTACGCACGTGTTATTTGCACATGTTTTAGTGTAAGGGCACTGTCAAATTTCGATTTGTATTTTTGGAGTTTTTTATTTTTTGTTTTATAATGCACTTTATTGTATTGAGCACGCATTATCACGATTAAAGTTATTGGTTCAAACTCTAAGCATATTATTCACGTCTTGTGAGACGCACACTTCATCTTGTGATGTGCTCTGCCTTCTATCCGTAATGAATAATTTACATTAATGGCTGCCACAAAGTCCCGTAGTGGGAAAAAGTTACATCGGTGGTGCTGAGAATCTGGTTTTAACTTTGTACGCTGTCGAGGGGGTTGAGTTACTTTGCTTGAATGTGTAGGGGTGCTATGGGGAATAAACACATGGCACGGGAAGGTGTGGTTCACCCACACCTTGGTGGCTACAACAACGTCCGCTAAGGCTCCAGTGGGTATAAAGTGCGGGGAGCCAGGGAGCTCGGAGCAGAGTGTGGGGCCCGAGGCTGAAGCAACCAGTGAAGAAAGAAGGCCAGCTAGGTGAGACCCTGGAACTCCTGTGACCGCTGCCCTTTTCAGGGCCGGCACAGCAAGCCAGTGGTGCGGCCCCAGAGCCCCAGAGTCAGAGTCCTTCTAAGGGCCGGTCTGGTCGGCGGGGTGCCGAGATCTGTGCCTAACCAGGTCCGGATCTGATAGCCTCCCTTAGAGCCCTACCAGGAGGAACTGTGAGCCTAGAGCTTAGGCTAGAGAGCCTGGGGTGTGTTCCTGAGTTATACGGGTGGAGGGGCCGCTACCCCTTCTAGTGTAACCCTTGTTAAGGTTTGAATAAATAGTGCTGCTTCTATTCTGCCGTCTCCATGTCCTGGAACCCACTACAACTGGTGTCAGAAGTGGTCTTAAAATGGACACAAGGAGTACAAACCGATCACAGGAACCCCAGGAGGAGGACGGCTCGCCTGGGATTGCGCCAGAGGCCGCGGCCGACGATCCTGAGATGCCCCAGACGCCCCAACAGCAGCCGCCGCTGGAGGAGTGGCCACCGATGGAGGACGGGTTGCAGGCGGCTCACTCTCGACTGGCTGAGCTGCTGTACGCCGCGGCTTCCACGCTGGAGGAAATCAACCGCGCGGGGCTGCGGGCGCAAAGGCGGCAGAGAGACGAACGCCGTTCAACGGCCATTCCCGCCGAAACACAGCCACCAGATTTAGGATTTTCCGCCATGACAGTGTCCGCCACGGCGATTGGACGGTCGCATCTCCACGTGGACGCTTTGGGCCAATCAGCGTCGGTGACGTCATCACCAACGGACGCCCGCTGTCAGGACCAATCGGCGGGCGCATCGTCATCACCAACGGACGCCCGCTGTCAGGACCAATCGGCGGGCGCATCGTCATCACCAACGGACGCCCGCTGTCAGGACCAATCGGTGGGCGAATCGTCATCACCAACGGACGCCCACTGTCAGGACCAATCGGCGGGCGCATCGTCATCACCTGCGCGACCGCTGATGGGTGTCCCCAGCCCCTCCAACACCGGCGGAGATGCCGGAGATGGCGCGCGGCACCTCTCAGAGACGAAGCCATCGTTTCAACAACGCCGGTGTTGAAGGAGTTCATTTCAGACGGCGGCGACTGGGGGGCCTTTCAACGCCGCTTCCTCGCTCATCAAGAGATGGCCGGCTGGACGGACAACGAGGCGTTGAGTGCGCTACCGGCCATGCTGGACGATGACGCCCTTGCTACGCTCATCACAGCTCCCAGATCAACGCGATCTACGCTACAGTCGGCGCTCCAGGTCCTCACCATAGTCTACGGGCCATTGTCGGACTGCCGCAAACTCTTCCACGAGCGGTGCAGGGGCCAGAAGGAGCCACCGCTGGCGTATCGCACGGCTCTCCTGGCCCTCGCAAAAGCAGCTTTCCCGCGGATGGACGGCGAAGGGGTGGACGCGATGGTGACGGAGAAGCTCCTGGCGTTGGCCCAGGAGCTACAGATCGTCATCGTCGCAGAGGACGACGCGGACATGTGCTCCTTGCGGGCAGCAAGACACATCCACGCGCACCTGATAGCGCAGCGTCGATCACCTCTCGTCCCCAAGGGCGCAGCTGCGGTGTGCGCTGGGACGCCGACCATCCCCCCCTCCGAGGAGGTCTTCGCGACCGGTCGCCCGGTGGAGTGGAGATCCGGAGGGAGGCCGGCTCGGACAACACTGGATCGCCAGGAGCACCCCAAGGCGCTCGTCACGTGCTACAACTGTGGCCGCAAGGGCCACGTGGCTGCGGAATGCCGGGCGCCTCGTCAACGACAGCCGGGACGGTCGGACGGCGCTACAGCCTACAGGCCTCCGCATCGCAACCCGGCAAGTCGCGGCACCCCACATGCTCGGCCTGTGCACACACCTGTCCCCACCTCGCGCGTTTCGGTGTACGGGCCTCGGGGTACGCCCATTGGTTTGTTGGGTGGCGGCGGGGTTGAGAAGGTGCTCGGGCCGGGGCAGTGGGCGGAATTGGCCCACCGCATTGTTGCTGCGTCGGCAGGCTCGTCCGTGGTCGCGGGTCGCATTGACGGGGTCGAGGTGTGTATCTTCGTCAATACGAGAGCTTCGGCGACCATTGTGTCAGACTTGATTTATAATATTCTTCCCGTTCAAAACCGCCCCTTGCTCCCAGTCACCGTTCCGTGTTACGCAGCGAACGGGGGTTCGCTGGGTATCATAGGCCAAATTCGAGCACAAATTTGCATTGGCGATATCAAACTCTCCGGGCCGATATTAGTCTCGTCCTCGCTGGCGGTTCCGTGCTTGTTGGGGACGGACTTTTTGGGCAAAATGCCGATTAAAATTCTAATTGATCAGGGTTGCATCGAGCTTCCCTCGGGCCGACGGGTAACATTCCTGCCTTCCCCTGTCACCTCAAGGGCAGCGAGCGCGTCGATACAAGCGTTCGTCACTCGGACGGTGCGTGTACCTCCCGGGGCGCAAATGCTCGTGCCCCTTCGCTTGCGTCGGCCTTTCGTGCCCGGTGTTCTGGACCAGGGAATTCTGTTAGGGCCCTCGAGGGCTGGGGAAAACGGGCTGGATCTGGTGGCCGCTCAAACGCTCGTTAAGGGGAGCGATGACCCGTGTATCCTCGTCCTTAACGTTGGCGTACAGACGGCCGTCGTTCCTCAAGGAACTGTGCTCGCGCACGCGACGCCGGTCCCCGTGGTAGACACGGTTATGGGTAATGTGGGGACCGATCCTCTGGCTCAACCGCATTCTGAGGGGGACGATAGTTGGATGGACGCACTATGTTCGGGCACGAGTGATCTGTCTGACTCCCAGCGTGCCGGCCTACGCACCCTTCTGACGGAATTTTCCGATGTCTTTAGTAAACACAAATATGACATGGGTGCACGAAATTGTTGCGTCACCACATTGACACGGGTGACAATGCCCCGGTATGCCAGAATCCTTTTCGGTTAAGTCCGGCCGAAAAAGATCATGTCAAATCGGCAGTGGATGACATGCTGGCTGCAGACATTATAGCCCCTTCCACCAGTCCATGGGGAGCACCCATAGTGCTTGTCAAAAAGCACGATGGGTCCTTGCGATTCTGTGTGGATTTTCGCCGCCTTAATAAGATCTCCGTGGCCGACGCGTATCCACTTCCCCGGATGGACGAATCTCTGGATGCTCTGGCTGGCGCACGTTTTTTTTTTACGTTGGACTTGTTATCCGGATTCTGGCAACTCCCATTGGATGATGAGTCCAAGCCAGAGACTGCGTTTCGCACACCACACGGCCTATTCCAATTTAACCGGTTACCTATGGGATTACACTCCGCTCCGGCGACATTTCAGCGCCTTATGGAACTGGTTTTGGCTGGCTTACAGTGGAACGTCTGTTTGATCTATCTGGATGACGTCATCGTGTTCAGCAAGACATTTGACGAACACCTTTTGCGCTTGCCTGCCGTGTTCCTCAAAATGCGTGCTGCGAATTTGAAATTTAAGCCGCAAAAGTGCCACCTGCTACGGGAATCCATACGCTATTTGGGGCACATCGTCAGCCGCTCGGGCATATCCACCGATCCCGCAAAGACGCAGTGTGTCAGCTCCTGGCCAACCCCCACCTCGGTGGCTGAGGTCAGGAGTTTCATTGGATTTGCGTCTTATTACCGGCGGTTCGTCGCGGATTTCGCGACCATTGCTAAGCCCTTACACGCTCTGACGGCGAAGGGAGTGAAATTTCACTGGGGCCAGGAGGAGGAGGTCGCTTTTTGTTCCCTTCGCGACGCTCTCGTGCGGGCCCCTCCATTGAGCTACCCCGATTTTTCGGAACCCTTCCTGCTCGATACAGACGCCAGCAATACGGCATTGGGAGTGTGCTCTCACAGGTGATCTGTGGTGTGGAACGCGTCGTGGCTTATGGCAGTAGGGTTTTGTCTCCGGCGGAACAGAGATACTGCGTCACGCGTCGGGAACTCTTGGCTATTGTATTTTTTATGCAACAGTATCGCCCATACCTGTACGGTCGGCATTTCACTGTCCGTACGGACCATGCGGCATTACAATATGCCTTGCGGGTGACGCAGCCTTCGGGGCAATTGTCCCGATGGCTCGAAATCCTTCAGGATTATGATTTCACGACCACATATCGGAAGGGTGCTCGGCACACTAATGCGGATGCGCTGTCTCGCCTGCCGCCCGCCTCAGATTGCGCTTGTCTCAGGGGATCAGGGCGTTGTAAGCCGCCAGAGGATAGCCCCCCCTTAGATATCCCGGTTCTCGCTGCTGCCACTGAGGACCCCTTGCCTGAGGGTCCTGTCGGGGTGGGAGGTGCGGACTCCTTGCTGGGGTTGTCTGTTGCGGAATGGGGGCGCCTCCAGATGGAGGACGCATCCCTCCTCGCGTTGCGTCGTCGCGCAGGGGGTTCCGTACGGGGGGTCGCGGGGATTGATTTGTACGGGCTGCTCCAGGGGCTCCTAATGCATTGGGATGGGAGGGCCTGCCGTCACAGGCTTATGGTGCCATCCGCTTTGCGGGGTAAGGCCGTTTGGGCCGCACATGAGCGGCTTTTGCACCTGGGAACCCACAAGACCCTTGCCGTGCTCCAGCTGGATTTCTTCTGGCCGGGTATGGCAAGGGATGTGGATGACCTCCTGGGTGCATGCACTCAGTGCGCCCAACGAAAACCACCAGCGAAAGGCGCCTGCCCACCGCTACAATCTATCACGGTCTCTCGGGTTAACGAACTTGTCGCACTCGATATATTGGGGCCCTTCCCTGCGACCCCTAGGGGTAACAAGTACCTGCTGGTTGGCGTGGAATATTTCACCCGATGGCCTATGTCATGGCCTCTCGCTAACCAGTCAGCAGCAGCCGTTGCCGAGGCCTTTGTCCAGGGCTATGTCCTCGACAAGGGTGCTCCCGAACGGCTGCTGACTGACCAAGGGAAGAACTTCTCTGGCGTCCTTCTGCACGAGGTGTGTGCGCTTCTTGGTACGAAAAAGATTAGCACTTCCCCCTATCACCCACAAACCGATGGCATGGTGGAGCGGCTGCATAGGACGCTCACATCTATGTTGTGTCACCAGGTGTGTGACTCCCAGACCGATTGGGACCTTCACATTCCGGGGGTTTTGGCCGCCTATAGAATGGCTCCTCACACGGCAATCGGCTTCTCGCCGTTCTTTTTGATGTACGGTCGCGACGTTGACCCACCAATTGCGACTCAGCTCCGCGTCTCGGAAACCAGCAGAAAATCGAAATTGGCCGACCACGTTAAATTTAATATCCTGAGGTTGACCGAGGCGCGGGAGGCAGCGGCCCAAAACTCTTCCTCTCGGCAGAAGGCCAACGAGAGGTTGCGATCGCGCCAATCACGCACACATGTGTGGAAGCCAGGCGATCAAGCCTGGCTGCACTGCCCTCAGGTGCCGTTGGCGACCTTGGCAAAATTGTTGCGGCCTTGGAGGGGCCCTGTGGTTATTGTAAAGGTTATGCGGCCGCAGTGCGTTCGTATCCAGTGGGGGAAATGCCGCTGGTACGTACACCCCTCGCGTCTGAAGCCGTTTGTGGCGCCGCGCGTCCCTCCACCACATTACGTGGGCCGAGCATGTGATGTGTCCGCTGACTCCCGGACGGCGTCTTCGTCACCTGCCCTTGATGCTTCACTAACTGTTCCACCTTCAGGCGCCTCAAGAATGACGGCTTCCAGCGCGCCTGCGCCACCCGGTGGGGACGGAGTTTGCCCTTCCGGGGTGACGGAAGACGGTGCACCTGCACAGCCGGTGCCCACTGCCGGGCCGACCGGACCCTCCCCCTACGATGGACCCGCAAATCGGACTCGCGCCAAAACGCGCCGTTTGTTGTAATAATGGTTCTTGTTACTCTTGTTGTTCACTGTTAAGTTTTCTTGCTGCGTTGATGGGGGGGGGGGGGGGGGGGTACAATGTATATGTGTATATAGTGTAATTTTGTATAGGTGGGTTGGGTTATTTATTGGGGTGTTCGTTCTTATGAGGCACGCACGGGCGGGGGTTTGTTGTGTTTATTGTTCGAGTATTGTTGCAGCCGGGACGGCTGCGGGTTACACGGGAGGGGGTGATGTAGGGGTGCTATGGGGAATAAACACATGGCATGGGAAGGTGTGGTTCACCCACACCTTGGTGGCTACAACAACGTCCGCTAAGGCTCCAGTGGGTATAAAGTGCGGGGAGCCAGGGAGCTCGGGGCAGAGTGTGGGGCCGAGGCTGAAGCAACCAGTGAAGAAAGAAGGCCAGCTAGGTGAGACCCTGGAACTCCTGTGACCGCTGCCCTTTTCAGGGCCGGCACAGCAAGCCAGTGGTGCGGCCCCAGAGCCCCAGAGTCAGAGTCCTTCTGAGGGCCGGTCTGGTCGGTGGGGTGCCGAGATCTGTGCCTAACCAGGGCCGGATCTGATAGCCTCCCTTAGAGCCCTACCAGGAGGAACTGGGAGCCTAGAGCTTAGGCTAGAGAGCCTGGGGTGTGTTCCTGAGTTATACGGGTGGAGGGGCCGCTACCCCTTCTAGTGTAACCCTTGTTAAGGTTTAAATAAATAGTGCTGCTTCTATTCTGCCGTCTCCGTGTCCTGGAACCCACTACATATATATGGCTTCTGGTTCATGTATATATGGCTTCTGGGTCATGTATATATGGCTTCTGGATCATGTATATATGGGTTCTGGTTCATGTATATATGGCTTCTGTTTCATGTATATATGGCTTCTGTTTCATGTATATATGGCTTCTGGTTCATGTGTATATTGCTTCTGGTTTATGTATATATGGCTTCTGATTCATGTATATATGGCTTCTGCTTCATGTATATGTGGCTTTTGGTTCATGTATATGTAGCTTCTGGATCATGTATATATGGCTTCTGCATATATGGCTTCTGGTTCATGCATATATGGCTTCTGGTTCATGTATATATGGCTTCTGGTTCATGTATATATGGCTTCTGGTTCATGTATATATGGCTTCTGGTTCATGTATATATGGCTTCTGGTTCATGTATATATGGCTTCTGGTTCATGTATATATGGCTTCTGTTTCATGTACATATGGCTTCTGGTTCATGTATATATGGCTTCTGGTTCATGTATATATGGCTTCTGGTTCATGTGTATATGGCTTCTGGTTCATGTATATATGGCATCTGGTTAATGTATATATGGCTTTTGGTTCATGTATATATGCCTTCTGGCTCATGTATATATGGCTTCTGGTTCCTGTATATATGGCTTCTGGTTCATGTATATATGGCTGCTGGTTCATGTATATATGGCTTCTGGGTCATGTATATATGGCTTCTGGATCATGTATATATGGCTTCTGGTTCATGTATATATGGCTTCTGGTTCATGTATATATGGCTTCTGGTCCATGCATATATGGCTTCTGGTTCATGCATATATGGCTTCTGGGTAATGTATATATGGCTTCTGGATCATGTATATATGGGTTCTGGTTCATGTATATATGGCTTCTGTTTCATGTATATATGGCTTCTGGTTCATGTGTATATTGCTTCTGGTTCATGTATATATTGCTTCTGGTTCATGTATATATTGCTTCTGGTTCATGTGTATATGGCTTCTGGTTCATGTATATATGGCTTCTGGTTCATGTATATATGGCTTTTGCTTCATGTATATATGCCTTCTGGTTCATGTATATATGGCTTCTGGTTCCTGTATATATGGCTTCTGGTTCATGTATATATGGCTGCTGGTTCATGTATATATGGCTTCTGGATCATGTATATATGGCTTCTGGTTCATGTATATATGGCTTCTGGTTCATGTATATATGGCTTCTGGTTCATGTATATATTGCTTCTGGATCATGTATATATGGCTTCTGGATCATGTATATGGCTTCTGGGTCATGTATATATGGCTTCTGGTCCATGTATATATAGCTTCCGGATCATGTATATATGGCTTTTGATTCATGTATATATGGCTTCTGGTCCATGTATATATGGCTTCTGGTTCATGTATATATGGCTTCTGGTTCATGTATATATGGCTTCTGGGTCATGTATATATGGCTTCTGGATCATGTATATATGGGTTCTGGTTCATGTATATATGGCTTCTGTTTCATGTATATATGGCTTCTGGTTCATGTGTATATTGCTTCTGGTTCATGTATATATGGCTTCTGGTTCATGTATATATGGCTTCTGATTCATGTATATATGGCTTCTGGGTCATGTATATATGGCTTCTGGATCATGTATATATTGGTTCTGGTTCATGTATATATGGCTTCTGGTTCATGTGTATATTGCTTCTGGTTCATGTATATATGGCTTCTGGTTCATGTATATATGGCTTCTGGTTCATGTATATATGGCTTCTGGGTAATGTATATATAGCTTCTGGTTCATGTATATATGGCTTCTGGTTCATGCATATATGGCTTCTGGTTCATGCATATATGGCTTCTGGGTAATGTGTATATTGCTTCTGGTTCATGTATATATTGCTTCTGGTTCATGTATATATGGCTTCTGGTTCATGTATATATGGCTTCTGGTTCATGTGTATATGGCTTCTGGTTCATGTATATATGGCTTCTGGTTCATGTATATATGGCTTTTGCTTCATGTATATATGCCTTCTGGTTCATGTATATATGGCTTCTGGTTCCTGTATATATGGCTTCTGGTTCATGTATATATGGCTGCTGGTTCATGTATATATGGCTTCTGGATCATGTATATATGGCTTCTGGTTCATGTATATATGGCTTCTGGTTCATGTCTATATGGCTTCTGGATAATGTATATGGCTTCTGGGTCATGTATATATGGCTTCTGGTTCATGTATATATAGCCTCCGGATCATGTATATATGGCTTTTGATTCATGTATATATGGCTTCTGGTCCATGTATATATGGCTTCTGGTTCATGTATATATGGCTTCTGGTTCATGTATATATGGCTTCTGGTTGATGTATATATGGCTTCTGGTTCATGTATATATGGCTTCTGGTTCATGTATATATGGCTTCTGGTTCATGTATATATGGCTGCTGGTTCATGTATATATGGCTTCTGGATCATGTATATATGGCTTCTGGATCATGTATATATGGCTTCTGGTTCATGTATATATGGCTTCTGGTTCATGTATATATGGCTTCTGGTTCATGTATATATGGCTGCTGGTTCATGTATATATGGCTTCTGGATCATGTATATATGGCTTCTGGTTCATGTATATATGGCTTCTGGTTCATGTATATATGGCTTCTGGTTCATGTATATATGGCTTCTGGATCATGTATATATGGCTTCTGGGTCATGTATATATGGCTTCTGGTTCATGTATATATGGCTTCTGGTTCATGTATATATAGCTTCCGGATCATGTATATATGGCTTTTGATTCATGTATATATGGCTTCTGGTCCATGTATATATGGCTTCTGGTTCATGTATATATGGCTTCTGGTTCATGTATATATGGCTTCTGGTTGATGTATATATGGCTTCTGGTTCATGTATATATAGCTTCTGGTTCATGTATATATGGCTTTTGCTTCATGTATATATGCCTTCTGGTTCATGTATATATGGCTTCTGGTTCCTGTATATATGGCTTCTGGTTCATGTATATATGGCTGCTGGTTCATGTATATATGGCTTCTGGATCATGTATATATGGCTTCTGGTTCATGTATATATGGCTTCTGGTTCATGTATATATGGCTTCTGGTTCATGTATATATTGCTTCTGGATCATGTATATATTGCTTCTGGATCATGTATACATGGCTTCTGGATCATGTATATGGCTTCTGGGTCATCTATATATGGCTTCTGGTTCATGTATATATAGCTTCCGGATCATGTATATATGGCTTTTGATTCATGTATATATGGCTTCTGGTCCATGTATATATGGCTTCTGGTTCATGTATATATGGCTTCTGGTTCATGTATATATGGCTTCTGGTTCATGTATATATGGCTTCTGGGTCATGTATATATGGCTTCTGGATCATGTATATATGGGTTCTGGTTCATGTATATATGGCTTCTGTTTCATGTATATATGGCTTCTGGTTCATGTATATATGGCTTCTGGGTCATGTATATATGGCTTCTGGATCATTTATATATGGGTTCTGGTTCATGTATATATGGCTTCTGGTTCATGTGTATATTGCTTCTGTTTCATGTATATATGGCTTCTGATTCATGTGTATATTGCTTCTGGTTCATGTATATATGCCTTCTGGTTCCTGTATATATGGCTTCTGGTTCATGTATATATGGCTGCTGGTTCATGTATATATGGCTTCTGGATCATGTATATATGGCTTCTGGTTCATGTATATATGGCTTCTGGTTCATGTATATATGGCTTCTGGGTCATGTATATATGGCTTCTGGATCATGTATATATGGGTTCTGGTTCATGTATATATGGCTTCTGTTTCATGTATATATGGCTTCTGGTTCATGTGTATATTGCTTCTGGTTCATGTATATATGGCTTCTGGTTCATGTATATATGGCTTCTGATTCATGTATATATGGCTTCTGGGTCATGTATATATGGCTTCTGGAACATGTATATATTGGTTCTGGTTCATGTATATATGGCTTCTGGTTCAAGTGTATATTGCTTCTGGTTCATGTATATATGGCTTCTGGTTCATGTATATATGGCTTCTGGTTCATGTATATATGGCTTCTGGGTAATGTATATATAGCTTCTGGTTCATGTATATATAGCTTCTGGTTCATGTATATATGGCTTCTGGTTCATGCATATATGGCTTCTGGTTCATGCATATATGGCTTCTGGGTAATGTGTATATTGCTTCTGGTTCATGTATATATTGCTTCTGGTTCATGTATATATGGCTTCTGGTTCATGTATATATGGCTTCTGGTTCATGTGTATATGGCTTCTGGTTCATGTATATATGGCTTCTGGTTCATGTATATATGGCTTTTGCTTCATGTATATATGCCTTCTGGTTCATGTATATATGGCTTCTGGTTCCTGTATATATGGCTTCTGGTTCATGTATATATGGCTGCTGGTTCATGTATATATGGCTTCTGGATCATGTATATATGGCTTCTGGTTCATGTATATATGGCTTCTGGTTCATGTCTATATGGCTTCTGGATAATGTATATGGCTTCTGGGTCATGTATATATGGCTTCTGGTTCATGTATATATAGCCTCCGGATCATGTATATATGGCTTTTGATTCATGTATATATGGCTTCTGGTCCATGTATATATGGCTTCTGGTTCATGTATATATGGCTTCTGGTTCATGTATATATGGCTTCTGGTTGATGTATATATGGCTTCTGGTTCATGTATATATGGCTTCTGGTTCATGTATATATGGCTTCTGGTTCATGTATATATGGCTGCTGGTTCATGTATATATGGCTTCTGGATCATGTATATATGGCTTCTGGATCATGTATATATGGCTTCTGGGTCATGTATATATGGCTTCTGGATCATGTATATATGGGTTCTGGTTCATGTATATATGGCTTCTGGTTCATGTGTATATTGCTTCTGGTTCATGTGTATATTGCTTCTGGTTCATGTATATATGGCTTCTGGTTCATGTATATATGGCTTCTTATTCATGTATATATGGCTTCTGATTCATGTATATATGGCTTCTGGGTCATGTATATATGGCTTCTGGATCATGTATATATGGGTTCTGGTTCATGTATATATGGCTTCTGGTTCATGTGTATATTGCTTCTGGTTCATGTGTATATTGCTTCTGGTTCATGTATATATGGCTTCTGGTTCATGTATATATGGCTTCTGGTTCATGTATATATGGCTTCTGGATCATGTATATATGGCTTCTGGGTCATGTATATATGGCTTCTGGTTCATGTATATATGGCTTCTGGTTCATGTATATATAGCTTCCGGATCATGTATATATGGCTTTTGATTCATGTATATATGGCTTCTGGTCCATGTATATATGGCTTCTGGTTCATGTATATATGGCTTCTGGTTCATGTATATATGGCTTCTGGTTGATGTATATATGGCTTCTGGTTCATGTATATATAGCTTCTGGTTCATGTATATATGGCTTTTGCTTCATGTATATATGCCTTCTGGTTCATGTATATATGGCTTCTGGTTCCTGTATATATGGCTTCTGGTTCATGTATATATGGCTGCTGGTTCATGTATATATGGCTTCTGGATCATGTATATATGGCTTCTGGTTCATGTATATATGGCTTCTGGTTCATGTATATATGGCTTCTGGTTCATGTATATATTGCTTCTGGATCATGTATATATTGCTTCTGGATCATGTATATATGGCTTCTGGATCATGTATATGGCTTCTGGGTCATCTATATATGGCTTCTGGTTCATGTATATATAGCTTCCGGATCATGTATATATGGCTTTTGATTCATGTATATATGGCTTCTGGTCCATGTATATATGGCTTCTGGTTCATGTATATATGGCTTCTGGTTCATGTATATATGGCTTCTGGTTCATGTATATATGGCTTCTGGGTCATGTATATATGGCTTCTGGATCATGTATATATGGGTTCTGGTTCATGTATATATGGCTTCTGTTTCATGTATATATGGCTTCTGGTTCATGTATATATGGCTTCTGGGTCATGTATATATGGCTTCTGGATCATTTATATATGGGTTCTGGTTCATGTATATATGGCTTCTGGTTCATGTGTATATTGCTTCTGTTTCATGTATATATGGCTTCTGATTCATGTGTATATTGCTTCTGGTTCATGTATATATGCCTTCTGGTTCCTGTATATATGGCTTCTGGTTCATGTATATATGGCTGCTGGTTCATGTATATATGGCTTCTGGATCATGTATATATGGCTTCTGGTTCATGTATATATGGCTTCTGGTTCATGTATATATGGCTTCTGGGTCATGTATATATGGCTTCTGGATCATGTATATATGGGTTCTGGTTCATGTATATATGGCTTCTGTTTCATGTATATATGGCTTCTGGTTCATGTGTATATTGCTTCTGGTTCATGTATATATGGCTTCTGGTTCATGTATATATGGCTTCTGATTCATGTATATATGGCTTCTGGGTCATGTATATATGGCTTCTGGAACATGTATATATTGGTTCTGGTTCATGTATATATGGCTTCTGGTTCATGTGTATATTGCTTCTGGTTCATGTATATATGGCTTCTGGTTCATGTATATATGGCTTCTGGTTCATGTATATATGGCTTCTGGGTAATGTATATATAGCTTCTGGTTCATGTATATATAGCTTCTGGTTCATGTATATATGGCTTCTGGTTCATGCATATATGGCTTCTGGTTCATGCATATATGGCTTCTGGGTAATGTGTATATTGCTTCTGGTTCATGTATATATTGCTTCTGGTTCATGTATATATGGCTTCTGGTTCATGTATATATGGCTTCTGGTTCATGTGTATATGGCTTCTGGTTCATGTATATATGGCTTCTGGTTCATGTATATATGGCTTTTGCTTCATGTATATATGCCTTCTGGTTCATGTATATATGGCTTCTGGTTCCTGTATATATGGCTTCTGGTTCATGTATATATGGCTGCTGGTTCATGTATATATGGCTTCTGGATCATGTATATATGGCTTCTGGTTCATGTATATATGGCTTCTGGTTCATGTCTATATGGCTTCTGGATAATGTATATCGCTTCTGGGTCATGTATATATGGCTTCTGGTTCATGTATATATAGCCTCCGGATCATGTATATATGGCTTTTGATTCATGTATATATGGCTTCTGGTCCATGTATATATGGCTTCTGGTTCATGTATATATGGCTTCTGGTTCATGTATATATGGCTTCTGGTTGATGTATATATGGCTTCTGGTTCATGTATATATGGCTTCTGGTTCATGTATATATGGCTTCTGGTTCATGTATATATGGCTTCTGGTTGATGTATATATGGCTTCTGGTTCATGTATATATGGCTTCTGGTTCATGTATATATGGCTTCTGGTTCATGTATATATGGCTGCTGGTTCATGTATATATGGCTTCTGGATCATGTATATATGGCTTCTGGATCATGTATATATGGCTTCTGGGTCATGTATATATGGCTTCTGGATCATGTATATATGGGTTCTGGTTCATGTATATATGGCTTCTGGTTCATGTGTATATTGCTTCTGGTTCATGTGTATATTGCTTCTGGTTCATGTATATATGGCTTCTGGTTCATGTATATATGGCTTCTTATTCATGTATATATGGCTTCTGATTCATGTATATATGGCTTCTGGGTCATGTATATATGGCTTCTGGATCATGTATATATGGGTTCTGGTTCATGTATATATGGCTTCTGGTTCATGTGTATATTGCTTCTGGTTCATGTGTATATTGCTTCTGGTTCATGTATATATGGCTTCTGGTTCATGTATATATGGCTTCTGGGTCATGTATATATAGCTTCTGGTTCATGTATATATGGCTTCTGGTTCATGCATATATGGCTTCTGGTTCCTGTATATATGGCTTCTGGTTCATGTATATATGGCTGCTGGTTCATGTATATATGGCTTCTGGATCATGTATATATGGCTTCTGGTTCATGTATATATGGCTTCTGGTTCATGTATATATGGCTTCTGGTTCATGTATATATTGCTTCTGGATCATGTATATATGGCTTCTGGATCATGTATATGGCTTCTGGGTCATGTATATATGGCTTCTGGTTCATGTATATATAGCTTCCGGATCATGTATATATGGCTTTTGATTCATGTATATATGGCTTCTGGTCCATGTATATATGGCTTCTGGTTCATGTATATATGGCTTCTGGTTCATGTATATATGGCTTCTGGTTGATGTATATATGGCTTCTGGTTCATGTATATATAGCTTCTGGTTCATGTATATATGGCTTCTGGTTCATGTATATATGGCTTCTGGTTCATGTATATATGGCTTCTGGGTCATGTATATATGGCTTCTGGATCATGTATATATGGGTTCTGGTTCATGTATATATGGCTTCTGTTTCATGTATATATGTCTTCCGGTTCATGTGTATATTGCTTCTGGTTCATGTATATATGGCTTCTGGTTCATGTATATATGGCTTCTGGTTCATGTGTATATTGCTTCTGGTTCATGTGTATATTGCTTCTGGTTCATGTATATATGGCTTCTGGTTCATGTATATATGGCTTCTTATTCATGTATATATGGCTTCTGATTCATGTATATATGGCTTCTGGGTCATGTATATATGGCTTGTGGATCATGTATATATGGGTTCTGGTTCATGTATATATGGCTTCTGGTTCATGTGTATATTGCTTCTGGTTCATGTGTATATTGCTTCTGGTTCATGTATATATGGCTTCTGGTTCATGTATATATGGCTTCTGGGTCATGTATATATAGCTTCTGGTTCATGTATATATGGCTTCTGGTTCATGCATATATGGCTTCTGGTTCCTGTATATATGGCTTCTGGTTCATGTATATATGGCTGCTGGTTCATGTATATATGGCTTCTGGATCATGTATATATGGCTTCTGGTTCATGTATATATGGCTTCTGGTTCATGTATATATGGCTTCTGGTTCATGTATATATTGCTTCTGGATCATGTATATATGGCTTCTGGATCATGTATATGGCTTCTGGGTCATGTATATATGGCTTCTGGTTCATGTATATATAGCTTCCGGATCATGTATATATGGGTTCTGGTTCATGTATATATGGCTTCTGTTTCATGTATATATGTCTTCCGGTTCATGTGTATATTGCTTCTGGTTCATGTATATATGGCTTCTGGTTCATGTATATATGGCTTCTGATTCATGTATATATGGCTTCTGGGTCATGTATATATGGCTTCTGGATCATGTATATATGGGTTCCGGTTCATGTATATATGGCTTCTGGTTCATGTGTATATTGCTTCTGGTTCATGTATATATGGCTTCTGGTTCATGTATATATGGCTTCTTATTCATGTATATATGGCTTCTGATTCATGTATATATGGCTTCTGGGTCATGTATATATGGCTTCTGGATCATGTATATATGGCTTCTGGTTCATGTATATATGGCTTCTGGTTCATGTATATATGGCTTCTGGTTCATGTATATATGGCTTCTGGGTCATGTATATATGGCTTCTGGGTCATGTATATATGGCTTCTTATTCATGTATATATGGCTTCTGATTCATGTATATATGGCTTCTGGGTCATGTATATATGGCTTCTGGATCATGTATATATGGGTTCTGGTTCATGTATATATGGCTTCTGGTTCATGTGTATATTGCTTCTGGTTCATGTATATATGGCTTCTGGTTCATGTATATATGGCTTCTGGTTCATGTATATATGGCTTCTGGGTCATGTATATATAGCTTCTGGTTCATGTATATATGGCTTCTGGTTCATGCATATATGGCTTCTGGTTCATGCATATATGGCTTCTGGGTAATGTATATATGGCTTCTGGATCATGTATATATGGGTTCTGGTTCATGTATATATGGCGTCTGTTTCATGTATATATGGCTTCTGATTCATGTGTATATTGCTTCTGGTTCATGTGTATATTGATTCTGGTTCATGTATATATGGCTTCTGGTTCATGTATATATGGCTTCTGGTTCATGTATATATGGCTTCTGGTTCATGTGTATATGGCCTCTGGTTCATGTATATATGGCTTCTGGTTCATGTATATATGGCTTTTGCTTCATGTATATATGCCTTCTGGTTCATGTATATATGCCTTCTGGTTCCTGTATATATGGCTTCTGGTTCATGTATATATTGCTTCTGGATCATGTATATATGGCTTCTGGATCATGTATATATGGCTTCTGGTTCATGTATATATGGCTTCTGGTTCATGTATATATTGCTTCTGGTTCATGTATATATGGCTTCTGTTTCATGTATATATGGCTTCTGATTCATGTGTATATTGCTTCTGGTTCATGTATATATGCCTTCTGGTTCCTGTATATATGGCTTCTGGTTCATGTATATATGGCTGCTGGTTCATGTATATATGGCTTCTGGATCATGTATATATGGCTTCTGGTTCATGTATATATGGCTTCTGGTTCATGTATATATGGCTTCTGGTTCATGTATATATTGCTTCTGGATCATGTATATATGGCTTCTGGATCATGTATATGGCTTCTGGTCCATGTATATATGGCTTCTGGTTCATGTATATATGGCTTCTGGTTCATGTATATATGGCTTCTGGTTCATGTATATATGGCTTCTGGGTCATGTATATATGGCTTCTGGTTCATGTATATATGGCTTCTTATTCATGTATATATGGCTTCTGATTCATGTATATATGGCTTCTGGGTCATGTATATATGGCTTCTGGATCATATATATATGGGTTCTGGTTCATGTATATATGGCTTCTGGTTCATGTGTATATTGCTTCTGGTTCATGTGTATATTGCTTCTGGTTCATGTATATATGGCTTCTGGTTCATGTATATATGGCTTCTTATTCATGTATATATGGCTTCTGATTCATGTATATATGGCTTCTGGGTCATGTATATATGGCTTCTGGATCATGTATATATGGGTTCTGGTTCATGTATATATGGCTTCTGGTTCATGTGTATATTGCTTCTGGTTCATGTGTATATTGCTTCTGGTTCATGTATATATGGCTTCTTGTTCATGTATATATGGCTTCTTGGTCATGTATATATAGCTTCTGGTTCATGTATATATGGCTTCTGGTTCATGCATATATGGCTTCTGGTTCCTGTATATATGGCTTCTGGTTCATGTATATATGGCTGCTGGTTCATGTATATATGGCTTCTGGATCATGTATATATGGCTTCTGGTTCATGTATATATGGCTTCTGGTTCATGTATATATGGCTTCTGGTTCATGTATATATTGCTTCTGGATCATGTATATATGGCTTCTGGATCATGTATATGGCTTCTGGGTCATGTATATATGGCTTCTGGTTCATGTATATATAGCTTCCGGATCATGTATATATGGCTTTTGATTCATGTATATATGGCTTCTGGTCCATGTATATATGGCTTCTGGTTCATGTATATATGGCTTCTGGTTCATGTATATATGGCTTCTGGTTGATGTATATATGGCTTCTGGTTCATGTATATATAGCTTCTGGTTCATGTATATGTGGCTTCTGGTTCATGTATATATGGCTTCTGGTTCATGTATATATGGCTTCTGGGTCATGTATATATGGCTTCTGGATCATGTATATATGGGTTCTGGTTCATGTATATATGGCTTCTGTTTCATGTATATATGGCTTCCGGTTCATGTGTATATTGCTTCTGGTTCATGTATATATGGCTTCTGGTTCATGTATATATGGCTTCTGATTCATGTATATATGGCTTCTGGGTCATGTATATATGGCTTCTGGATCATGTATATATGGGTTCTGGTTCATGTATATATGGCTTCTGGTTCATGTGTATATTGCTTCTGGTTCATGTGTATATTGCTTCTGGTTCATGTATATATGGCTTCTGGTTCATGTATATATGGCTTCTTATTCATGTATATATGGCTTCTGGTTGATGTATATATGGCTTCTGGTTCATGTATATATAGCTTCTGGTTCATGTATATATGGCTTCTGGTTCATGTATATATGGCTTCTGGGTCATGTATATATGGCTTCTGGATCATGTATATATGGGTTCTGGTTCATGTATATATGGGTTCTGGTTCATGTATATATGGCTTCTGTTTCATGTATATATGGCTTCCGGTTCATGTGTATATTGCTTCTGGTTCATGTATATATGGCTTCTGGTTCATGTATATATGGCTTCTGATTCATGTATATATGGCTTCTGGGTCATGTATATATGGCTTCTGGATCATGTATATATGGGTTCCGGTTCATGTATATATGGCTTCTGGTTCATGTGTATATTGCTTCTGGTTCATGTGTATATTGCTTCTGGTTCATGTATATATGGCTTCTGGTTCATGTATATATGGCTTCTTATTCATGTATATATGGCTTCTGATTCATGTATATATGGCTTCTGGGTCATGTATATATGGCTTCTGGATCATGTATATATGGGTTCTGGTTCATGTATATATGGCTTCTGGTTCATGTGTATATTGCTTCTGGTTCATGTGTATATTGCTTCTGGTTCATGTATATATGGCTTCTGGTTCATGTATATATGGCTTCTGGGTCATGTATATATAGCTTCTGGTTCATGTATATATGGCTTCTGGTTCATGCATATATGGCTTCTGGTTCCTGTATATATGGCTTCTGGTTCATGTATATATGGCTGCTGGTTCATGTATATATGGCTTCTGGATCATGTATATATGGCTTCTGGTTCATGTATATATGGCTTCTGGTTCATGTATATATGGCTTCTGGTTCATGTATATATTGCTTCTGGATCATGTATATATGGCTTCTGGATCATGTATATGGCTTCTGGGTCATGTATATATGGCTTCTGGTTCATGTATATATAGCTTCCGGATCATGTATATATGGCTTTTGATTCATGTATATATGGCTTCTGGTCCATGTATATATGGCTTCTGGTTCATGTATATATGGCTTCTGGTTCATGTATATATAGCTTCTGGTTCATGTATATATGGCTTCTGGTTCATGTATATATGGCTTCTGATTCATGTGTATATTGCTTCTGGTTCATGTATATATGCCTTCTGGTTCCTGTATATATGGCTTCTGGTTCATGTATATATGGCTGCTGGTTCATGTATATATGGCTTCTGGATCATGTATATATGGCTTCTGGTTCATGTATATATTGCTTCTGGATCATGTATATATGGCTTCTGGATCATATATATGGCTTCTGGTCCATGTATATATGGCTTCTGGTTCATGTATATATGGCTTCTGGTTCATGTATATATGGCTTCTGGTTCATGTATATATGGCTTCTGGGTCATGTATATATGGCTTCTGGTTCATGTATATATGGCTTCTTATTCATGTATATATGGCTTCTGATTCATGTATATATGGCTTCTGGGTCATGTATATATGGCTTCTGGATCATGTATATATGGGTTCTGGTTCATGTATATATGGCTTCTGGTTCATGTGTATATTGCTTCTGGTTCATGTGTATATTGCTTCTGGTTCATGTATATATGGCTTCTGGTTCATGTATATATGGCTTCTTATTCATGTATATATGGCTTCTGATTCATGTATATATGGCTTCTGGGTCATGTATATATGGCTTCTGGATCATGTATATATGGGTTCTGGTTCATGTATATATGGCTTCTGGTTCATGTGTATATTGCTTCTGGTTCATGTGTATATTGCTTCTGGTTCATGTATATATGGCTTCTGATTCATGTATATATGGCTTCTGGGTCATGTATATATGGCTTCTGGATCATATATATATGGGTTCTGGTTCATGTATATATGGCTTCTGGTTCATGTGTATATTGCTTCTGGTTCATGTGTATATTGCTTCTGGTTCATGTATATATGGCTTCTGGTTCATGTATATATGGCTTCTTATTCATGTATATATGGCTTCTGATTCATGTATATATGGCTTCTGGGTCATGTATATATGGCTTCTGGATCATGTATATATGGGTTCTGGTTCATGTATATATGGCTTCTGGTTCATGTGTATATTGCTTCTGGTTCATGTGTATATTGCTTCTGGTTCATGTATATATGGCTTCTGGTTCATGTATATATGGCTTCTGGGTCATGTATATATAGCTTCTGGTTCATGTATATATGGCTTCTGGTTCATGCATATATGGCTTCTGGTTCCTGTATATATGGCTTCTGGTTCATGTATATATGGCTGCTGGTTCATGTATATATGGCTTCTGGATCATGTATATATGGCTTCTGGTTCATGTATATATGGCTTCTGGTTCATGTATATATGGCTTCTGGTTCATGTATATATTGCTTCTGGATCATGTATATATGGCTTCTGGATCATGTATATGGCTTCTGGGTCATGTATATATGGCTTCTGGTTCATGTATATATAGCTTCCGGATCATGTATATATGGCTTTTGATTCATGTATATATGGCTTCTGGTCCATGTATATATGGCTTCTGGTTCATGTATATATGGCTTCTGGTTCATGTATATATGGCTTCTGGTTGATGTATATATGGCTTCTGGTTCATGTATATATAGCTTCTGGTTCATGTATATGTGGCTTCTGGTTCATGTATATATGGCTTCTGGTTCATGTATATATGGCTTCTGGGTCATGTATATATGGCTTCTGGATCATGTATATATGGGTTCTGGTTCATGTATATATGGCTTCTGTTTCATGTATATATGGCTTCCGGTTCATGTGTATATTGCTTCTGGTTCATGTATATATGGCTTCTGGTTCATGTATATATGGCTTCTGATTCATGTATATATGGCTTCTGGGTCATGTATATATGGCTTCTGGATCATGTATATATGGGTTCCGGTTCATGTATATATGGCTTCTGGTTCATGTGTATATTGCTTCTGGTTCATGTGTATATTGCTTCTGGTTCATGTATATATGGCTTCTGGTTCATGTATATATGGCTTCTTATTCATGTATATATGGCTTCTGGTTGATGTATATATGGCTTCTGGTTCATGTATATATAGCTTCTGGTTCATGTATATATGGCTTCTGGTTCATGTATATATGGCTTCTGGTTCATGTATATATGGCTTCTGGGTCATGTATATATGGCTTCTGGATCATGTATATATGGGTTCTGGTTCATGTATATATGGCTTCTGTTTCATGTATATATGGCTTCCGGTTCATGTGTATATTGCTTCTGGTTCATGTATATATGGCTTCTGGTTCATGTATATATGGCTTCTGATTCATGTATATATGGCTTCTGGGTCATGTATATATGGCTTCTGGATCATGTATATATGGGTTCCGGTTCATGTATATATGGCTTCTGGTTCATGTGTATATTGCTTCTGGTTCATGTGTATATTGCTTCTGGTTCATGTATATATGGCTTCTGGTTCATGTATATATGGCTTCTTATTCATGTATATATGGCTTCTGATTCATGTATATATGGCTTCTGGGTCATGTATATATGGCTTCTGGATCATGTATATATGGGTTCTGGTTCATGTATATATGGCTTCTGGTTCATGTGTATATTGCTTCTGGTTCATGTGTATATTGCTTCTGGTTCATGTATATATGGCTTCTGGTTCATGTATATATGGCTTCTGGGTCATGTATATATAGCTTCTGGTTCATGTATATATGGCTTCTGGTTCATGCATATATGGCTTCTGGTTCCTGTATATATGGCTTCTGGTTCATGTATATATGGCTGCTGGTTCATGTATATATGGCTTCTGGATCATGTATATATGGCTTCTGGTTCATGTATATATGGCTTCTGGTTCATGTATATATGGCTTCTGGTTCATGTATATATTGCTTCTGGATCATGTATATATGGCTTCTGGATCATGTATATGGCTTCTGGGTCATGTATATATGGCTTCTGGTTCATGTATATATAGCTTCCGGATCATGTATATATGGCTTTTGATTCATGTATATATGGCTTCTGGTCCATGTATATATGGCTTCTGGTTCATGTATATATGGCTTCTGGTTCATGTATATATAGCTTCTGGTTCATGTATATATGGCTTCTGGTTCATGTATATATGGCTTCTGATTCATGTGTATATTGCTTCTGGTTCATGTATATATGCCTTCTGGTTCCTGTATATATGGCTTCTGGTTCATGTATATATGGCTGCTGGTTCATGTATATATGGCTTCTGGATCATGTATATATGGCTTCTGGTTCATGTATATATTGCTTCTGGATCATGTATATATGGCTTCTGGATCATATATATGGCTTCTGGTCCATGTATATATGGCTTCTGGTTCATGTATATATGGCTTCTGGTTCATGTATATATGGCTTCTGGTTCATGTATATATGGCTTCTGGTTCATGTATATATGGCTTCTTATTCATGTATATATGGCTTCTGATTCATGTATATATGGCTTCTGGGTCATGTATATATGGCTTCTGGATCATGTATATATGGGTTCTGGTTCATGTATATATGGCTTCTGGTTCATGTGTATATTGCTTCTGGTTCATGTGTATATTGCTTCTGGTTCATGTATATA
Organism: Petromyzon marinus; assembly: GCF_048934315.1. Classification (NCBI taxonomy): domain Eukaryota; kingdom Metazoa; phylum Chordata; class Hyperoartia; order Petromyzontiformes; family Petromyzontidae; genus Petromyzon; species Petromyzon marinus. The sequence goes on from NW_027423021.1 coordinate 102,660, forward strand.
TGGCTTCTGGTTCATGTATATATGGCTTCTGGGTCATGTATATATAGCTTCTGGTTCATGTATATATGGCTTCTGGTTCATGCATATATGGCTTCTGGTTCCTGTATATATGGCTTCTGGTTCATGTATATATGGCTGCTGGTTCATGTATATATGGCTTCTGGATCATGTATATATGGCTTCTGGTTCATGTATATATGGCTTCTGGTTCATGTATATATGGCTTCTGGTTCATGTATATATTGCTTCTGGATCATGTATATATGGCTTCTGGATCATGTATATGGCTTCTGGGTCATGTATATATGGCTTCTGGTTCATGTATATATGGCTTTTGATTCATGTATATATGGCTTCTGGTCCATGTATATATGGCTTCTGGTTCATGTATATATGGCTTCTGGTTCATGTATATATGGCTTCTGGTTGATGTATATATGGCTTCTGGTTCATGTATATATAGCTTCTGGTTCATGTATATATGGCTTCTGGTTCATGTATATATGGCTTCTGGTTCATGTATATATGGATTCTGGGTCATGTATATATGGCTTCTGGTTCATGTATATATGGCTTTTGATTCATGTATATATGGCTTCTGGTCCATGTATATATGGCTTCTGGTTCATGTATATATGGCTTCTGGTTCATGTATATATGGCTTCTGGTTGATGTATATATGGCTTCTGGTTCATGTATATATAGCTTCTGGTTCATGTATATATGGCTTCTGGTTCATGTATATATGGCTTCTGGTTCATGTATATATGGATTCTGGGTCATGTATATATGGCTTCTGGATCATGTATATATGGGTTCTGGTTCATGTATATATGGCTTCTGTTTCATGTATATATGGCTTCCGGTTCATGTGTATATTGCTTCTGGTTCATGTATATATGGCTTCTGGTTCATGTATATATGGCTTCTGATTCATGTATATATGGCTTCTGGGTCATGTATATATGGCTTCTGAATCATGTATATATGGGTTCCGGTTCATGTATATATGGCTTCTGGTTCATGTGTATATTGCTTCTGGTTCATGTGTATATTGCTTCTGGTTCATGTATATATGGCTTCTGGTTCATGTATATATGGCTTCTTATTCATGTATATATGGCTTCTGGTTGATGTATATATGGCTTCTGGTTCATGTATATATAGCTTCTGGTTCATGTATATATGGCTTCTGGTTCATGTATATATGGCTTCTGGTTCATGTATATATGGCTTCTGGGTCATGTATATATGGCTTCTGGATCATGTATATATGGGTTCTGGTTCATGTATATATGGCTTCTGTTTCATGTATATATGGCTTCCGGTTCATGTGTATATTGCTTCTGGTTCATGTATATATGGCTTCTGGTTCATGTATATATGGCTTCTGATTCATGTATATATGGCTTCTGGGTCATGTATATATGGCTTCTGGATCATGTATATATGGGTTCCGGTTCATGTATATATGGCTTCTGGTTCATGTGTATATTGCTTCTGGTTCATGTGTATATTGCTTCTGGTTCATGTATATATGGCTTCTGGTTCATGTATATATGGCTTCTTATTCATGTATATATGGCTTCTGATTCATGTATATATGGCTTCTGGGTCATGTATATATGGCTTCTGGATCATGTATATATGGGTTCTGGTTCATGTATATATGGCTTCTGGTTCATGTGTATATTGCTTCTGGTTCATGTGTATATTGCTTCTGGTTCATGTATATATGGCTTCTGGTTCATGTATATATGGCTTCTGGGTCATGTATATATAGCTTCTGGTTCATGTATATATGGCTTCTGGTTCATGCATATATGGCTTCTGGTTCCTGTATATATGGCTTCTGGTTCATGTATATATGGCTGCTGGTTCATGTATATATGGCTTCTGGATCATGTATATATGGCTTCTGGTTCATGTATATATGGCTTCTGGTTCATGTATATATGGCTTCTGGTTCATGTATATATTGCTTCTGGATCATGTATATATGGCTTCTGGATCATGTATATGGCTTCTGGGTAATGTATATATGGCTTCTGGTTCATGTATATATAGCTTCCGGATCATGTATATATGGCTTTTGATTCATGTATATATGGCTTCTGGTCCATGTATATATGGCTTCTGGTTCATGTATATATGGCTTCTGGTTCATGTATATATAGCTTCTGGTTCATGTATATATGGCTTCTGGTTCATGTATATATGGCTTCTGATTCATGTGTATATTGCTTCTGGTTCATGTATATATGCCTTCTGGTTCCTGTATATATGGCTTCTGGTTCATGTATATATGGCTGCTGGTTCATGTATATATGGCTTCTGGATCATGTATATATGGCTTCTGGTTCATGTATATATGGCTTCTGGTTCATGTATATATGGCTTCTGGGTCATGTATATATGGCTTCTGGATCATGTATATATGGGTTCTGGTTCATGTATATATGGCTTCTGTTTCATGTATATATGGCTTCTGGTTCATGTGTATATTGCTTCTGGTTCATGTATATATGGCTTCTGGTTCATGTATATATGGCTTCTGATTCATGTATATATGGCTTCTGGGTCATGTATATATGGCTTCTGGATCATGTATATATTGGTTCTGGTTCATGTATATATGGCTTCTGGTTCATGTGTATATTGCTTCTGGTTCATGTATATATGGCTTCTGGTTCATGTATATATGGCTTCTGGTTCATGTATATATGGCTTCTGGGTAATGTATATATAGCTTCTGGTTCATGTATATATGGCTTCTGGTTCATGCATATATGGCTTCTGGTTCATGCATATATGGCTTCTGGGTAATGTATATATGGCTTCTGGATCATGTATATATGGCTTCTGGTTCCTGTATATATGGCTTCTGGTTCATGTATATATGGCTGCTGGTTCATGTATATATGGCTTCTGGTTCATGTATATATGGCTTCTGGTTCATGTGTATATGGCTTCTGGTTCATGTATATATGGCTTCTGGTTCATGTATATATGGCTTTTGCTTCATGTATATATGCCTTCTGGTTCATGTATATATGGCTTCTGTTTCATGTATATATGGCTTCTGATTCATGTGTATATTGCTTCTGGTTCATGTATATATGCCTTCTGGTTCCTGTATATATGGCTTCTGGTTCATGTATATATGGCTGCTGGTTCATGTATATATGGCTTCTGGATCATGTATATATGGCTTCTGGTTCATGTATATATGGCTTCTGGTTCATGTATATATGGCTTCTGGTTCATGTATATATTTCTTCTGGATCATGTATATATGGCTTCTGGATCATGTATATGGCTTCTGGTCCATGTATATATGGCTTCTGGTTCATGTATATATGGCTTCTGGTTCATGTATATATGGCTTCTGGTTCATGTATATATGGCTTCTGGGTCATGTATATATGGCTTCTGGTTCATGTATATATGGCTTCTTATTCATGTATATATGGCTTCTGATTCATGTATATATGGCTTCTGGGTCATGTATATATGGCTTCTGGATCATGTATATATGGGTTCTGGTTCATGTATATATGGCTTCTGGTTCATGTGTATATTGCTTCTGGTTCATGTGTATATTGCTTCTGGTTCATGTATATATGGCTTCTGGTTCATGTATATATGGCTTCTGGGTCATGTATATATAGCTTCTGGTTCATGTATATATGGCTTCTGGTTCATGCATATATGGCTTCTGGTTCCTGTATATATGGCTTCTGGTTCATGTATATATGGCTGCTGGTTCATGTATATATGGCTTCTGGATCATGTATATATGGCTTCTGGTTCATGTATATATGGCTTCTGGTTCATGTATATATGGCTTCTGGTTCATGTATATATTGCTTCTGGATCATGTATATATGGCTTCTGGATCATGTATATGGCTTCTGGGTCATGTATATATGGCTTCTGGTTCATGTATATATAGCTTCCGGATCATGTATATATGGCTTTTGATTCATGTATATATGGCTTCTGGTCCATTTATATATGGCTTCTGGTTCATGTATATATGGCTTCTGGTTCATGTATATATGGCTTCTGGTTGATGTATATATGGCTTCTGGTTCATGTGTATATTGCTTCTGGTTCATGTGTATATTGCTTCTGGTTCATGTATATATGGCTTCTGGTTCATGTATATATGGCTTCTTATTCATGTATATATGGCTTCTGGTTGATGTATATATGGCTTCTGGTTCATGTATATATAGCTTCTGGTTCATGTATATATGGCTTCTGGTTCATGTATATATGGCTTCTGGTTCATGTATATATGGCTTCTGGGTCATGTATATATGGCTTCTGGATCATGTATATATGGGTTCTGGTTCATGTATATATGGCTTCTGTTTCATGTATATATGGCTTCCGGTTCATGTGTATATTGCTTCTGGTTCATGTATATATGGCTTCTGGTTCATGTATATATGGCTTCTGATTCATGTATATATGGCTTCTGGGTCATGTATATATGGCTTCTGGATCATGTATATATGGGTTCCGGTTCATGTATATATGGCTTCTGGTTCATGTGTATATTGCTTCTGGTTCATGTGTATATTGCTTCTGGTTCATGTATATATGGCTTCTGGTTCATGTATATATGGCTTCTTATTCATGTATATATGGCTTCTGATTCATGTATATATGGCTTCTGGGTCATGTATATATGGCTTCTGGATCATGTATATATGGGTTCTGGTTCATGTATATATGGCTTCTGGTTCATGTGTATATTGCTTCTGGTTCATGTGTATATTGCTTCTGGTTCATGTATATATGGCTTCTGGTTCATGTATATATGGCTTCTGGGTCATGTATATATAGCTTCTGGTTCATGTATATATGGCTTCTGGTTCATGCATATATGGCTTCTGGTTCCTGTATATATGGCTTCTGGTTCATGTATATATGGCTGCTGGTTCATGTATATATGGCTTCTGGATCATGTATATATGGCTTCTGGTTCATGTATATATGGCTTCTGGTTCATGTATATATGGCTTCTGGTTCATGTATATATTGCTTCTGGATCATGTATATATGGCTTCTGGATCATGTATATGGCTTCTGGGTAATGTATATATGGCTTCTGGTTCATGTATATATAGCTTCCGGATCATGTATATATGGCTTTTGATTCATGTATATATGGCTTCTGGTCCATGTATATATGGCTTCTGGTTCATGTATATATGGCTTCTGGTTCATGTATATATAGCTTCTGGTTCATGTATATATGGCTTCTGGTTCATGTATATATGGCTTCTGATTCATGTGTATATTGCTTCTGGTTCATGTATATATGCCTTCTGGTTCCTGTATATATGGCTTCTGGTTCATGTATATATGGCTGCTGGTTCATGTATATATGGCTTCTGGATCATGTATATATGGCTTCTGGTTCATGTATATATGGCTTCTGGTTCATGTATATATGGCTTCTGGGTCATGTATATATGGCTTCTGGATCATGTATATATATTTGGGTTCTGGTTCATGTATATATGGCTTCTGTTTCATGTATATATGGCTTCTGGTTCATGTGTATATTGCTTCTGGTTCATGTATATATGGCTTCTGGTTCATGTATATATGGCTTCTGATTCATGTATATATGGCTTCTGGGTCATGTATATATGGCTTCTGGATCATGTATATATTGGTTCTGGTTCATGTATATATGGCTTCTGGTTCATGTGTATATTGCTTCTGGTTCATGTATATATGGCTTCTGGTTCATGTATATATGGCTTCTGGTTCATGTATATATGGCTTCTGGGTAATGTATATATAGCTTCTGGTTCATGTATATATGGCTTCTGGTTCATGCATATATGGCTTCTGGTTCATGCATATATGGCTTCTGGGTAATGTATATATGGCTTCTGGATCATGTATATATGGCTTCTGGTTCCTGTATATATGGCTTCTGGTTCATGTATATATGGCTGCTGGTTCATGTATATATGGCTTCTGGTTCATGTATATATGGCTTCTGGTTCATGTGTATATGGCTTCTGGTTCATGTATATATGGCTTCTGGTTCATGTATATATGGCTTTTGCTTCATGTATATATGCCTTCTGGTTCATGTATATATGGCTTCTGTTTCATGTATATATGGCTTCTGATTCATGTGTATATTGCTTCTGGTTCATGTATATATGCCTTCTGGTTCCTGTATATATGGCTTCTGGTTCATGTATATATGGCTGCTGGTTCATGTATATATGGCTTCTGGATCATGTATATATGGCTTCTGGTTCATGTATATATGGCTTCTGGTTCATGTATATATGGCTTCTGGTTCATGTATATATGGCTTCTGGTTCATGTATATATTTCTTCTGGATCATGTATATATGGCTTCTGGATCATGTATATGGCTTCTGGTCCATGTATATATGGCTTCTGGTTCATGTATATATGGCTTCTGGTTCATGTATATATGGCTTCTGGTTCATGTATATATGGCTTCTGGGTCATGTATATATGGCTTCTGGTTCATGTATATATGGCTTCTTATTCATGTATATATGGCTTCTGATTCATGTATATATGGCTTCTGGGTCATGTATATATGGCTTCTGGATCATGTATATATGGGTTCTGGTTCATGTATATATGGCTTCTGGTTCATGTGTATATTGCTTCTGGTTCATGTGTATATTGCTTCTGGTTCATGTATATATGGCTTCTGGTTCATGTATATATGGCTTCTTATTCATGTATATATGGCTTCTGATTCATGTATATATGGCTTCTGGGTCATGTATATATGGCTTCTGGATCATGTATATATGGGTTCTGGTTCATGTATATATGGCTTCTGGTTCATGTGTATATTGCTTCTGGTTCATGTGTATATTGCTTCTGGTTCATGTATATATGGCTTCTGGTTCATGTATATATGGCTTCTGGGTCATGTATATATAGCTTCTGGTTCATGTATATATGGCTTCTGGTTCATGCATATATGGCTTCTGGTTCCTGTATATATGGCTTCTGGTTCATGTATATATGGCTGCTGGTTCATGTATATATGGCTTCTGGATCATGTATATATGGCTTCTGGTTCATGTATATATGGCTTCTGGTTCATGTATATATGGCTTCTGGTTCATGTATATATTGCTTCTGGATCATGTATATATGGCTTCTGGATCATGTATATGGCTTCTGGGTCATGTATATATGGCTTCTGGTTCATGTATATATAGCTTCCGGATCATGTATATATGGCTTTTGATTCATGTATATATGGCTTCTGGTCCATTTATATATGGCTTCTGGTTCATGTATATATGGCTTCTGGTTCATGTATATATGGCTTCTGGTTGATGTATATATGGCTTCTGGTTCATGTATATATAGCTTCTGGTTCATGTATATATGGCTTCTGGTTCATGTATATATGGCTTCTGGTTCATGTATATATGGCTTCTGGGTCATGTATATATGGCTTCTGGATCATGTATATATGGGTTCTGGTTCATGTATATATGGCTTCTGTTTCATGTATATATGGCTTCCGGTTCATGTGTATATTGCTTCTGGTTCATGTATATATGGCTTCTGGTTCATGTATATATGGCTTCTGATTCATGTATATATGGCTTCTGGGTCATGTATATATGGCTTCTGGATCATGTATATATGGGTTCCGGTTCATGTATATATGGCTTCTGGTTCATGTGTATATTGCTTCTGGTTCATGTATATATGGCTTCTGGTTCATGTATATATGGCTTCTTATTCATGTATATATGGCTTCTGATTCATGTATATATGGCTTCTGGGTCATGTATATATGGCTTCTGGATCATGTATATATGGCTTCTGGTTCATGTATATATGGCTTCTGGTTCATGTATATATGGCTTCTGGTTCATGTATATATGGCTTCTGGGTCATGTATATATGGCTTCTGGGTCATGTATATATGGCTTCTTATTCATGTATATATGGCTTCTGATTCATGTATATATGGCTTCTGGGTCATGTATATATGGCTTCTGGATCATGTATATATGGGTTCTGGTTCATGTATATATGGCTTCTGGTTCATGTGTATATTGCTTCTGGTTCATGTATATATGGCTTCTGGTTCATGTATATATGGCTTCTGGTTCATGTATATATGGCTTCTGGGTCATGTATATATAGCTTCTGGTTCATGTATATATGGCTTCTGGTTCATGCATATATGGCTTCTGGTTCATGCATATATGGCTTCTGGGTAATGTATATATGGCTTCTGGATCATGTATATATGGGTTCTGGTTCATGTATATATGGCGTCTGTTTCATGTATATATGGCTTCTGATTCATGTGTATATTGCTTCTGGTTCATGTATATATTGCTTCTGGTTCATGTATATATGGCTTCTGGTTCATGTATATATGGCTTCTGGTTCATGTATATATGGCTTCTGGTTCATGTGTATATGGCTTCTGGTTCATGTATATATGGCTTCTGGTTCATGTATATATGGCTTTTGCTTCATGTATATATGCCTTCTGGTTCATGTATATATGCCTTCTGGTTCCTGCATATATGGCTTCTGGTTCATGTATATATTGCTTCTGGATCATGTATATATGGCTTCTGGATCATGTATATATGGCTTCTGGTTCATGTATATATGGCCTCTGGTTCATGTATATATTGCTTCTGGTTCATGTATATATGGCTTCTGTTTCATGTATATATGGCTTCTGATTCATGTGTATATTGCTTCTGGTTCATGTATATATGCCTTCTGGTTCCTGTATATATGGCTTCTGGTTCATGTATATATGGCTGCTGGTTCATGTATATATGGCTTCTGGATTATGTATATATGGCTTCTGGTTCATGTATATATGGCTTCTGGTTCATGTATATATGGCTTCTGGTTCATGTATATATTGCTTCTGGATCATGTATATATGGCTTCTGGATCATGTATATGGCTTCTGGTCCATGTATATATGGCTTCTGGTTCATATATATATGGCTTCTGGTTCATGTATATATGGCTTCTGGTTCATGTATATATGGCTTCTGGGTCATGTATATATGGCTTCTGGTTCATGTATATATGGCTTCTTATTCATGTATATATGGCTTCTGATTCATGTATATATGGCTTCTGGGTCATGTATATATGGCTTCTGGATCATGTATATATGGGTTCTGGTTCATGTATATATGGCTTCTGGTTCATGTGTATATTGCTTCTGGTTCATGTGTATATTGCTTCTGGTTCATGTATATATGGCTTCTGGTTCATGTATATATGGCTTCTTATTCATGTATATATGGCTTCTGATTCATGTATATATGGCTTCTGGGTCATGTATATATGGCTTCTGGATCATGTATATATGGGTTCTGGTTCATGTATATATGGCTTCTGGTTCATGTGTATATTGCTTCTGGTTCATGTGTATATTGCTTCTGGTTCATGTATATATGGCTTCTGGTTCATGTATATATGGCTTCTGGGTCATGTATATATAGCTTCTGCTTCATGTATATATGGCTTCTGGTTCATGCATATATGGCTTCTGGTTCCTGTATATATGGCTTCTGGTTCATGTATATATGGCTGCTGGTTCATGTATATATGGCTTCTGGATCATGTATATATGGCTTCTGGTTCATGTATATATGGCTTCTGGTTCATGTATAAATGGCTTCTGGTTCATGTATATATTGCTTCTGGATCATGTATATATGGCTTCTGGATCATGTATATGGCTTCTGGGTCATGTATATATGGCTTCTGGTTCATGTATATATAGCTTCCGGATCATGTATATATGGCTTTTGATTCATGTATATATGGCTTCTGGTCCATGTATATATGCCTTCTGGTTCATGTATATATGGCTTCTGGTTCATGTATATATGGCTTCTGGTTGATGTATATATGGCTTCTGGTTCATGTATATATAGCTTCTGGTTCATGTATATATGGCTTCTGGTTCATGTATATATGGCTTCTGGTTCATGTATATATGGCTTCTGGGTCATGTATATATGGCTTCTGGATCATGTATATATGGGTTCTGGTGCATGTATATATGGCTTCTGTTTCATGTATATATGGCTTCCGGTTCATGTGTATATTGCTTCTGGTTCATGTATATATGGCTTCTGGTTCATGTATATATGGCTTCTGATTCATGTATATATGGCTTCTGGGTCATGTATATATGGCTTCTGGATCATGTATATATGGGTTCCGGTTCATGTATATATGGCTTCTGGTTCATGTGTATATTGCTTCTGGTTCATGTGTATATTGCTTCTGGTTCATGTATATATGGCTTCTGGTTCATGTATATATGGCTTCTTATTCATGTATATATGGCTTCTGGTTCATGTATATATGGCTTCTGGTTCATGTATATATAGCTTCTGGTTCATGTATATATGGCTTCTGGTTCATGTATATATGGCTTCTGGTTCATGTATATATGGCTTCTGGGTCATGTATATATGGCTTCTGGATCATGTATATATGGGTTCTGGTTCATGTATATATGGCTTCTGTTTCATGTATATATGGCTTCCGGTTCATGTGTATATTGCTTCTGGTTCATGTATATATGGCTTCTGGTTCATGTATATATGGCTTCTGGATCATGTATATATGGGTTCCGGTTCATGTATATATGGCTTCTGGTTCATGTGTATATTGCTTCTGGTTCATGTGTATATTGCTTCTGGTTCATGTATATATGGCTTCTGGTTCATGTATATATGGGTTCCGGTTCATGTATATATAGCTTCTGCTTCATGTATATATGGCTTCTGGTTCATCCATATATGGCTTCTGGTTCCTGTATATATGGCTTCTGGTTCATGTATATATGGCTGCTGGTTCATGTATATATGGCTTCTGGATCATGTATATATGGCTTCTGGTTCATGTATATATGGCTTCTGGTTCATGTATATATGGCTTCTGGTTCATGTATATATTGCTTCTGGATCATGTATATATGGCTTCTGGATCATGTATATGGCTTCTGGGTCATGTATATATGGCTTCTGGTTCATGTATATATAGCTTCCGGATCATGTATATATGGCTTTTGATTCATGTATATATGGCTTCTGGTCCATGTATATATGGCTTCTGGTTCATGTATATATGGCTTCTGGTTCATGTATATATGGCTTCTGGTTGATGTATATATGGCTTCCGGTTCATGTATATATAGCTTCTGGTTCATGTATATATGGCTTCTGGTTCATGTATATATGGCTTCTGGTTCATGTATATATGGCTTCTGGGTCATGTATATATGGCTTCTGGATCATGTATATATGGGTTCTGGTTCATGTATATATGGCTTCTGTTTCATGTATATATGGCTTCCGGTTCATGTGTATATTGCTTCTGGTTCATGTATATATGGCTTCTGGTTCATGTGTATATGGCTTCTGGTTCATGTATATATGGCTTCTGGTTCATGTATATATGGCTTTTGCTTCATGTATATATGCCTTCTGGTTCATGTATATATGGCTTCTGTTTCATGTATATATGGCTTCTGATTCATGTGTATATTGCTTCTGGTTCATGTATATATGCCTTCTGGTTCCTGTATATATGGCTTCTGGTTCATGTATATATGGCTGCTGGTTCATGTATATATGGCTTCTGGATCATGTATATATGGCTTCTGGTTCATGTATATATGGCTTCTGGTTCATGTATATATGGCTTCTGGTTCATGTATATATTGCTTCTGGATCATGTATATATGGCTTCTGGATCATGTATATGGCTTCTGGTCCATGTATATATGGCTTCTGGTTCATGTATATATGGCTTCTGGTTCATGTATATATGGCTTCTGGTTCATGTATATATGGCTTCTGGGTCATGTATATATGGCTTCTGGTTCATGTATATATGGCTTCTTATTCATGTATATATGGCTTCTGATTCATGTATATATGGCTTCTGGGTCATGTATATATGGCTTCTGGATCATGTATATATGGGTTCTGGTTCATGTATATATGGCTTCTGGTTCATGTGTATATTGCTTCTGGTTCATGTGTATATTGCTTCTGGTTCATGTATATATGGCTTCTGGTTCATGTATATATGGCTTCTTATTCATGTATATATGGCTTCTGATTCATGTATATATGGCTTCTGGGTCATGTATATATGGCTTCTGGATCATGTATATATGGGTTCTGGTTCATGTATATATGGCTTCTGGTTCATGTGTATATTGCTTCTGGTTCATGTGTATATTGCTTCTGGTTCATGTATATATGGCTTCTGGTTCATGTATATATGGCTTCTGGGTCATGTATATATAGCTTCTGGTTCATGTATATATGGCTTCTGGTTCATGCATATATGGCTTCTGGTTCCTGTATATATGGCTTCTGGTTCATGTATATATGGCTGCTGGTTCATGTATATATGGCTTCTGGATCATGTATATATGGCTTCTGGTTCATGTATATATGGCTTCTGGTTCATGTATATATGGCTTCTGGTTCATGTATATATTGCTTCTGGATCATGTATATATGGCTTCTGGATCATGTATATGGCTTCTGGGTCATGTATATATGGCTTATGGTTCATGTATATATAGCTTCCGGATCATGTATATATGGCTTTTGATTCATGTATATATGGCTTCTGGTCCATGTATATATGGCTTCTGGTTCATGTATATATGGCTTCTGGTTGATGTATATATGGCTTCTGGTTCATGTATATATAGCTTCTGGTTCATGTATATATGGCTTCTGGTTCATGTATATATGGCTTCTGGTTCATGTATATATGGCTTCTGGGTCATGTATATATGGCTTCTGGATCATGTATATATGGGTTCTGGTTCATGTATATATGGCTTCTGTTTCATGTATATATGGCTTCCGGTTCATGTGTATATTGCTTCTGGTTCATGTATATATGGCTTCTGGTTCATGTATATATGGCTTCTGATTCATGTATATATGGCTTCTGGGTCATGTATATATGGCTTCTGGATCATGTATATATGGGTTCCGGTTCATGTATATATGGCTTCTGGTTCATGTGTATATTGCTTCTGGTTCATGTATATATGGCTTCTGGTTCATGTATATATGGCTTCTTATTCATGTATATATGGCTTCTGATTCATGTATATATGGCTTCTGGGTCATGTATATATGGCTTCTGGATCATGTATATATGGCTTCTGGTTCATGTATATATGGCTTCTGGTTCATGTATATATGGCTTCTGGTTCATGTATATATGGCTTCTGGGTCATGTATATATGGCTTCTGGGTCATGTATATATGGCTTCTTATTCATGTATATATGGCTTCTGATTCATGTATATATGGCTTCTGGGTCATGTATATATGGCTTCTGGATCATGTATATATGGGTTCTGGTTCATGTATATATGGCTTCTGGTTCATGTGTATATTGCTTCTGGTTCATGTATATATGGCTTCTGGTTCATGTATATATGGCTTCTGGTTCATGTATATATGGCTTCTGGGTCATGTATATATAGCTTCTGGTTCATGTATATATGGCTTCTGGTTCATGCATATATGGCTTCTGGTTCATGCATATATGGCTTCTGGGTAATGTATATATGGCTTCTGGATCATGTATATATGGGTTCTGGTTCATGTATATATGGCGTCTGTTTCATGTATATATGGCTTCTGATTCATGTGTATATTGCTTCTGGTTCATGTATATATTGCTTCTGGTTCATGTATATATGGCTTCTGGTTCATGTATATATGGCTTCTGGTTCATGTATATATGGCTTCTGGTTCATGTGTATATGGCTTCTGGTTCATGTATATATGGCTTCTGGTTCATGTATATATGGCTTTTGCTTCATGTATATATGCCTTCTGGTTCATGTATATATGCCTTCTGGTTCCTGTATATATGGCTTCTGGTTCATGTATATATTGCTTCTGGATCATGTATATATGGCTTCTGGATCATGTATATATGGCTTCTGGTTCATGTATATATGGCTTCTGGTTCATGTGTATATTGCTTCTGGTTCATGTATATATGGCTTCTGTTTCATGTATATATGGCTTCTGATTCATGTGTATATTGCTTCTGGTTCATGTATATATGCCTTCTGGTTCCTGTATATATGGCTTCTGGTTCATGTATATATGGCTGCTGGTTCATGTATATATGGCTTCTGGATCATATATATATGGCTTCTGGTTCATGTATATATGGCTTCTGGTTCATGTATATATGGCTTCTGGTTCATGTATATATTGCTTCTGGATCATGTATATATGGCTTCTGGATCATGTATATGGCTTCTGGTCCATGTATATATGGCTTCTGGTTCATGTATATATGGCTTCTGGTTCATGTATATATGGCTTCTGGTTCATGTATATATGGCTTCTGGGTCATGTATATATGGCTTCTGGTTCATGTATATATGGCTTCTTATTCATGTATATATGGCTTCTGATTCATGTATATATGGCTTCTGGGTCATGTATATATGGGTTCTGGTTCATGTATATATGGCTTCTGGTTCATGTGTATATTGCTTCTGGTTCATGTGTATATTGCTTCTGGTTCATGTATATATGGCTTCTGGTTCATGTATATATGGCTTCTTATTCATGTATATATGGCTTCTGATTCATGTATATATGGCTTCTGGGTCATGTATATATGGCTTCTGGATCATGTATATATGGGTTCTGGTTCATGTATATATGGCTTCTGGTTCATGTGTATATTGCTTCTGGTTCATGTGTATATTGCTTCTGGTTCATGTATATATGGCTTCTGGTTCATGTATATATGGCTTCTGGGTCATGTATATATAGCTTCTGGTTCATGTATATATGGCTTCTGGTTCATGCATATATGGCTTCTGGTTCCTGTATATATGGCTTCTGGTTCATGTATATATGGCTGCTGGTTCATGTATATATGGCTTCTGGATCATGTATATATGGCTTCTGGTTCATGTATATATGGCTTCTGGTTCATGTATATATGGCTTCTGGTTCATGTATATATTGCTTCTGGATCATGTATATATGGCTTCTGGATCATGTATATGGCTTCTGGGTCATGTATATATGGCTTCTGGTTCATGTATATATAGCTTCCGGATCATATATATATGGCTTTTGATTCATGTATATATGGCTTCTGGTCCATGTATATATGGCTTCTGGTTCATGTATATATGGCTTCTGGTTCATGTATATATGGCTTCTGGTTGATGTATATATGGCTTCTGGTTCATGTATATATAGCTTCTGGTTCATGTATATATGGCTTCTGGTTCATGTATATATGGCTTCTGGTTCATGTATATATGGCTTCTGGGTCATGTATATATGGCTTCTGGATCATGTATATATGGGTTCTGGTTCATGTATATATGGCTTCTGTTTCATGTATATATGGCTTCCGGTTCATGTGTATATTGCTTCTGGTTCATGTATATATGGCTTCTGGTTCATGTATATATGGCTTCTGATTCATGTATATATGGCTTCTGGGTCATGTATATATGGCTTCTGGATCATGTATATATGGGTTCCGGTTCATGTATATATGGCTTCTGGTTCATGTGTATATTGCTTCTGGTTCATGTATATATGGCTTCTGGTTCATGTATATATGGCTTCTTATTCATGTATATATGGCTTCTGATTCATGTATATATGGCTTCTGGGTCATGTATATATGGCTTCTGGATCATGTATATATGGCTTCTGGTTCATGTATATATGGCTTCTGGTTCATGTATATATGGCTTCTGGGTCATGTATATATGGCTTCTGGGTCATGTATATATGGCTTCTTATTCATGTATATATGGCTTCTGATTCATGTATATATGGCTTCTGGGTCATGTATATATGGCTTCTGGATCATGTATATATGGGTTCTGGTTCATGTATATATGGCTTCTGGTTCATGTATATATGGCTTCTGGGTCATGTATATATAGCTTCTGGTTCATGTATATATGGCTTCTGGTTCATGCATATATGGCTTCTGGTTCATGCATATATGGCTTCTGGGTAATGTATATATGGCTTCTGGATCATGTATATATGGGTTCTGGTTCATGTATATATGGCGTCTGTTTCATGTATATATGGCTTCTGATTCATGTGTATATTGCTTCTGGTTCATGTATATATTGCTTCTGGTTCATGTATATATGGCTTCTGGTTCATGTATATATGGCTTCTGGTTCATGTATATATGGCTTCTGGTTCATGTGTATATGGCTTCTGGTTCATGTATATATGGCTTCTGGTTCATGTATATATGGCTTTTGCTTCATGTATATATGCCTTCTGGTTCATGTATATATGCCTTCTGGTTCCTGTATATATGGCTTCTGGTTCATGTATATATTGCTTCTGGATCATGTATATATGGCTTCTGGATCATGTATTTGGCTTCTGGGTCATGTATATATGGCTTCTGGGTCATGTATATATGGGTTCTGGTTCATGTATATATGGCTTCTGTTTCATGTATATATGGCTTCTGGTTCATGTGTATATTGCTTCTGGTTCATGTATATATGGCTTCTGGTTCATGTATATATGGCTTCTGATTCATGTATATATGGCTTCTGGGTCATGTATATATCGCTTCTGGATCATGTATATATGGCTTCTGGATCATGTATATATGGGTTCTGGTTCATGTATATATGGCTTCTGGTTCATGTGTATATTGCTTCTGGTGCATGTATATATGGCTTCTGGTTCATGTATATATGGCTTCTGGTTCATGTATATATGGCTTCTGATTCATGGATATATGGCTTCTGGTTCATGTATATATGGCTTCTGGTTCATGTATATATGGCTTTTGCTTCATGTATATATGCCTTCTGGTTCATGTATATATGCCTTCTGGTTCCTGTATATATGGCTTCTGGTTCATGTATATATGGCTGCTGGTTCATGTATATATGGCTTCTGGATCATGTATATATGGCTTCTGGTTCATGTATATATGGCTTCTGGTTCATGTATATATGGCTTCTGGTTCATGTATATATTGCTTCTGGATCATGTATATATGGCTTCTGGATCATGTATATGGCTTCTGGGTCATGTATATATGGCTTGTGGTTCATGTATATATAGCTTCCAGATTATGTATATTTGGCTTTTGATTCATGTATATATGGCTTCTGGTTCATGTATATATGGCTTCTGGGTCATGTATATATAGCTTCTGGTTCATGTATATATGGCTTCTGGTTCATGCATATATAGCTTCTGGTTCATGCATATATGGCTTCTGGGTAATGTATATATGGCTTCTGGATCATGTATATATGGGTTCTGGTTCATGTATATATGGCGTCTGTTTCATGTATATATGGCTTCTGATTCATGTGTATATTGCTTCTGGTTCATGTATATATTGCTTATGGTTCATGTATATATTGCTTCTGGTTCATGTATATATGGCTTCTGGTTCATGTATATATGGCTTCTGGTTCATGTGTATATGGCTTCTGGTTCATGTATATATGGCTTCTGGTTCATGTATATATGGCTTCTGGTTCATGTATATATGGCTTCTGATTCATGGATATATGGCTTCTGGTTCATGTATATATGGCTTCTGGTTCATGTATATATGCCTTCTGGTTCATGTATATATGCCTTCTGGTTCCTGTATATATGGCTTCTGGTTCATGTATATATGGCTGCTGGTTCATGTATATATGGCTTCTGGATCATGTATATATGGCTTCTGGTTCATGTATATATGGCTTCTGGTTCATGTATATATGGCTTCTGGTTCATGTATATATTGCTTCTGGATCATGTATATATGGCTTCTGGATCATGTATATGGCTTCTGGGTCATGTATATATGGCTTGTGGTTCATGTATATATAGCTTCCAGATCATGTATATTTGGCTTTTGATTCATGTATATATGGCTTCTGGTTCATGTATATATGGCTTCTGGGTCATGTATATATAGCTTCTGGTTCATGTATATATGGCTTCTGGTTCATGCATATATAGCTTCTGGTTCATGCATATATGGCTTCTGGGTAATGTATATATGGCTTCTGGATCATGTATATATGGGTTCTGGTTCATGTATATATGGCGTCTGTTTCATGTATATATGGCTTCTGATTCATGTGTATATTGCTTCTGGTTCATGTATATATTGCTTCTGGTTCATGTATATATTGCTTCTGGTTCATGTATATATGGCTTCTGGTTCATGTATATATGGCTTCTGGTTCATGTGTATATGGCTTCTGGTTCATGTATATATGGCTTCTGGTTCATGTATATATGGCTTTTGCTTCATGTATATATGCCTTCTGGTTCATGTATATATGCCTTCTGGTTCCTGTATATATGGCTTCTGGTTCATGTATATATTGCTTCTGGATCATGTATATATGGCTTCTGGATCATGTATATATGGCTTCTGGGTCATGTATATATGGGTTCTGGTTCATGTATATATGGGTTCTGGTTCATGTATATATGGCTTCTGTTTCATGTATATATGGCTTCCGGTTCATGTGTATATTGCTTCTGGTTCATGTATATATGGCTTCTGGTTCATGTATATATGGCTTCTGATTCATGTATATATGGCTTCTGGGTCATGTATATATCGCTTCTGGATCATGTATATATGGCTTCTGGATCATGTATATATGGGTTCTGGTTCATGTATATATGGCTTCTGGTTCATGTGTATATTGCTTCTGGTGCATGTATATATGGCTTCTGGTTCATGTATATATGGCTTCTGGTTCATGTATATATGGCTTCTGATTCATGGATATATGGCTTCTGGTTCATGTATATATGGCTTCTGGTTCATGTATATATGGCTTTTGCTTCATGTATATATGCCTTCTGGTTCATGTATATATGCCTTCTGGTTCATGTATATATGCCTTCTGGTTCCTGTATATATGGCTTCTGGTTCATGTATATATGGCTGCTGGTTCATGTATATATGGCTTCTGGATCATGTATATATGGCTTCTGGTTCATGTATATATGGCTTCTGGTTCATGTATATATGGCTTCTGGTTCATGTATATATTGCTTCTGGATCATGTATATATGGCTTCTGGATCATGTATATGGCTTCTGGGTCATGTATATATGGCTTGTGGTTCATGTATATATAGCTTCCAGATCATGTATATTTGGCTTTTGATTCATGTATATATGGCTTCTGGTTCATGTATATATGGTTTCTGGGTCATGTATATATGGCTTCTGGATCATGTATATATGGGTTCTGGTTCATGTATATATGGCTTGTTTCATGTATATATGGCTTCCGGTTCATGTGTATATTGCTTCTGGTTCATGTATATATGGCTTCTGGTTCATGTATATATGGCTTCTGATTCATATATATATGGCTTCTGGGTCATGTATATATGGCTTCTGGATCATGTATATATGGGTTCTGGTTCATGTGTATATTGCTTCTGGTTCATGTATATATGGCTTCTGGTTCATGTATATATGGCTTCTGATTCATATATATATGGCTTCTGGGTCATGTATATATGGCTTCTGGATCATGTATATATGGGTTCTGGTTCATGTATATTTGGCTTCTGGTTCATGTGTATATTGCTTCTGGTTCATGTATATATGGCTTCTGGTTCATGTATATATGGCTTCTGATTCATGGATATATGGCTTCTGGTTCATGTATATATGGCTTCTGGTTCATGTATATATAGCTTCCGGATCATGTATATATAGCTTCCGGATCATGTATATATGGCTTTTGATTCATGTATATATGGCTTCTGGTCCATGTATATATGGCTTCTGGTTCATGTATATATGGCTTCTGGTTCATGTATATATGGCTTCTGGTTGATGTATATATGGCTTCTGGTTCATGTATATATAGCTTCTGGTTCATGTATATATGGCTTTTGCTTCATGTATATATGCCTTCTGGTTCATGTATATATGGCTTCTGGTTCCTGTATATATGGCTTCTGGTTCATGTATATATGGCTGCTGGTTCATGTATATATGGCTTCTGGATCATGTATATATGGCTTCTGGTTCATGTATATATGGCTTCTGGTTCATGTATATATGGCTTCTGGTTCATGTATATATTGCTTCTGGATCATGTATATATGGCTTCTGGATCATGTATATGGCTTCTGGGTCATGTATATATGGCTTCTGGTTCATGTATATATAGCTTCCGGATCATGTATATATGGCTTTTGATTCATGTATATATGGCTTCTGGTCCATGTATATATGGCTTCTGGTTCATGTATATATGGCTTCTGGTTCATGTATATATGGCTTCTGGTTCATGTATATATGGCTTCTGGGTCATGTATATATGGCTTCTGGATCATGTATATATGGGTTCTGGTTCATGTATATATGGCTTCTGTTTCATGTATATATGGCTTCTGGTTCATGTGTAGTATATAGTGTAGTGTATAGTAGTGTATAGTGTAGTGTATAGTGTAGTGTGTAGTAGTGTATAGTGTAGTGTATAGTAGTGTATAGTAGTGTAGTGTATAGTGTAGTGTATAGTAGTGTATAGTGTAGTGTATAGTGTAGTGTATAGTGTAGTGTATAGTGTAGTGTATAATAGTGTTTAGTGTAGTGTATAGTGTAGTGTATAGTAGTGTAGTGTATAGTGTAGTGTATAGTAGTGTAGTGTATAGTAGTGTATAGTAGTGTAGTGTATAGTGTAGTGTATAGTTTAGTATAGTGTAGTGTATAGTGTAGTCTATAGTGTATAGTGTAGTGTATAGTTTAGTATACTAGTTATCACGTGACTAGTGTAGCTAGCCAGGTGGTGACCACACTCGTGCGTGCATCTCCACCCGTCCGTGTTTGCAAGTAAGTGCTCGTGTGTGTATGTGCACCCGCGTGTTTGTTCGTGTCTGTATGTACGCACACTGTTGCACATGGTTCGCTCGTGTGGGTGTGTAGTGGACCGCACTGCTCATGAAAACATTGCCTCGTTACGCGGTAAATGATGCGGCACAACGGGAGGGCACTGCAGGGATGAGGCTCTCCAGTCTTGGTGCTGTGAATTAAAACAGCGCCAGGGTGGAGCGTCCCATCCCTACAGCTCGTAGCTGTGACGGAGCGAGAGTGATCAGCGGACAGCCACCATGGTTGCCAGGTAAGGGGAGACTTCACCCGGAACTCTCTTCCACACGTGTTCCCCGTGAACATTGTCGCAATAAACGTACGATTAGGAATCTTTAAAATATCCGACCTTTGTTGTTCCGCAAGAATATTAACGCTCAAACTCGTATCGAACTCTTCATGAATTCACTTGGTCAAACAGTTCAGGTACTCGGCAAAGCATTTCACCACCCGGTATTCAACAGTTAAACAATCTACTCCAAATCAACACCGAAATGTCAAATTATCATCCACCATTGACTTCCACATCGATGAAGCCATTTGCCATGACGTCCAAGCCATTAAACACCGGAACAACGAACGTGCCATTCAAGTACATCTTGAAACCCATTATCAGAAGTAGTTTTTATTAAACAATAACTAAATAATAAACACGTTTACAATATTGAGCGAAGTTATAGTCAGGGACTTTTTCCAACTTTAGCTCAACAGGACCACAAAAGTTCAGATATGTGGTTCATAATAAATGAATCAATCTGATTGAAATCATCAACTGGCCAAACACTTTTCGATTTCAAGATCACATTATAAAAGAATAACATTTTAAATATAAGCGCACAACTTTATCTATCTGTGATGAGCGCTGCACTTTCCGTTGTTTTCATGCAGGGGGCGCTGCAAACCTACGCACCCCCTGCATGGGCGACGGAGGCGCAGGGACAGACGTTCGATTACGTTGGAATCGATCTGCAGACGGCGGTCTTCTCGCACGGCCAACAGCTACGTGTCGCCCTATCTCGATCCCGCAATCCCAAACAGGTGAAAGTCCGCATCGAACCGAACCCCCGGCAAGGCCGTCTACTTAACGTTGAGAGAAAATTCACACGAAATGTCCTTTTCAATGAAGTCTTCCAGATGTAAATTGATACAAGCTTTTAATGAGGAAATAAAATCATCTAATTCAAAACACAACACAATTCAAAGATGTTTCATTTTAAAACTTCAAAACGGAGCATGGGGTACTTGCGTGAATGCGTTCTTCGTGTGCAAATGTTGTGACTCTCCTGGCCTGAAGGCCGTCAATGTGTTGGACCATTAAATGGTGCACAGCGTCTCAACAACAGCAGTGGTGTTTGCTTCAACCGATAGGTAACGGACATCCAGACGTGAATCAGCAAGGAGCACTTCTAGTCCCAGTTAGACAAAATCTACGTCAACACGTAAGACAAAACTACAATTCGTGTTGTAGAGAATGTACCTCCTCCTATACGTGTAACTTTTAAGTGGTATGCCTTGTAACTGATGAATGATCCGAGCGTGCTCCCTATTTCAAAGACAATGAGTTGCTCCAGAGGCAGACGCTTCGTGGAACACAAAAACACCGTTTGACCTGTATCACAAGAACAACGGGTCTCACCTGAATTCTCTGTACAGGTTACTTTCAAACAGACACACCCACTTTGTCCTAACATCACTTATTCAATGTTTGACCCTTATAGATGCACAAAACCAGGCAAGTATACATTCTAAATTATTGACAGGCATATTAACAAAATTGGGTTACTGCAGTGAAATATACTGCATCACGTTACATCGTATTAACAAGCTTTTAAAAAAAAGTTGCATAGTCTGCTTCACAGTGTATGTAAAACATACTATTGTGTCATTCAAAACGAGTAGGCCATTGCATGCTGGCATCTGAGTGAAAATGTAGCAAATTCTAAACATTACCTACAAACTACACAACTGAGATGACGCATCAATCATCACCCCCTACTGACAGGCTCTTGTCCACATGCAGGCCGGTGCAGGGCCACCACCTTGTGCCACACAGGGGCAGCTGCTATTTGGGGATGCTCTTCGAGTGTTTCAGACGAGGTACGACACAAAACTCCGAGTTGCTGAGGCGATTAAGCAAGCACCATGTAAAAGCAATTATTATAACATAGTGAATGCTTGGGAGCTTATTGGCTCTTGCTCCTGGTTAGAGATCTACCCAACCCACGGGCCCACAAAGTGTTCAACTTCACATTCTTGTCATTAAAGGCCTGTGACGAAGGTGCATTTATTGTAGCGACATCGTCTCTGGCTTACACATCTACCGGGTCTCCACTTGACTTTGTGTTGTCTAGGAGCAAGTCCACCCACACCTCCACTTCCACAAACTGCTGGGAGTTGCCTCACTCTGCCTCAGTCAGAATTCTCCTCCTTCTTTACGTTGCCTTCATCAATGTGAAGGTCCCATTCTGGAAATGAATCTTCATCTTCACATTTCACCATCACCTCTTCATATTTCACCTTTATACCTTTAAAAGTGTCCAAGCTGGGATTTTCTTCCAGTTCGCGTTTCATGAGGGATGGGCTCATTGCGGCACTTTGACTTTCACAAGCTGATTTCAGACTCCGACTCCGCTCCTTGTGATGCTTTTGTGTTCTCTGGTGTCTTCGAAGATTTGATGAATCTGCAAACGGCTTCCCGCACAGAGCACACTTGAAGGGTTTCTCTCCTGTGTGTGTTCTCTGGTGTTTTACAAGATCGGATGACTGTGCAAATGCCTTCACGCACACACTGCACTTGAAGGGTTTCTCTCCCGTGTGTGTTCTCTGGTGTATTACAAGATTAGATGAATCTGAAAATGTTTTTCCGCACAGAGTACACTTGAAGGGTTTCTCTCCCGTGTGTGTTCTCTGGTGTTTTACAAGAGCAGATGACTGTGCAAATGCCTTCACGCACACACTACACTTGAAGGGTTTCTCTCCCGTGTGTGTTCTCTGGTGTACTTTAAGATGTGGTGACTGTGCAAACGCCATCCCGCATACAGTGCACTTGAAGGGTTTCTCTCCCGTGTGTGTTCTCTGGTGTATCACAAGATAACATGAATCTGAAAACGCCTTGCCGCACAGAGTACACTTGAAGGGTTTCTCTCCTGTGTGTGTTCTCTGGTGTTTTACAAGATCAGATGACTGTGCAAACGCCTTCACGCACACACTGCACTTGAAGGGTTTCTCTCCCGTGTGTGTTCTCTGGTGTACTTTAAGATGTGGTGACTGTGCAAACGCCTTCCCGCACAGAGTGCACCTGAAGGGTTTCTCTCCCGTGTGTGTTCTCTGGTGTATTACAAGATTACATGAATCTGAAAATGTTTTGCCACACAGAGTACACTTGAAGGGTTTCTCTCCTGTGTGTGTTCTCTGGTGTTTTTTAAGAGCAGATGACCATGAAAATGCCTTCCCACACACAGTACATTTGAAGGGTTTCTCTCCTGTGTGAGTTCTCTGGTGCCATGTCAAGTTTCCAGTCCGGTCCGTGCTGTATGCACGCTGGTCGCATTGTTGACTTGTCATACCGAGCTGCGCTGAGTGCCTTTGCTCCATCAGACCAATTCTGCAGAGGAAGCGTCAGCTGCAGACAGAAACAAAGAATATCCACACCATCTACACGTCAGGCACAGAGGAATGCACACGTGACTTACACGTCTATACTTATTAATATATTCATGATGTAGTGAAAAAGTTTCCCAAATTCATCAGATTTGATGAACGTGCAAATGCCTTCCCGCACAGAGTGCAGCTGAAGGGTTTCTCTCCACGGGCTGCTATGGCACACAGTGAGAGGGGAAATGTCATTAATATGCCTGAATGTTAACCCAAAACTCTAAGCACACAATTTCGGCTGACTACAAAAGAAATATTCATGAAAGCTAAATTCGGCTGACATAGCAAAGGGTGTTGAAAACAATACTATTTCTGTTATGCAGAAATGCATTAACGTTCAATCGCAACTCAGGTGTGAATCCAGGCTATGTCCTTGAATGCTGGGGATGAACAGTTCCGACTTCAGCTGAATGTGTGTGCTGTGTTAACTTCCTGTTTCCATTCGTATAAAGAGTTCCAGAGGAAAACTAAAATAAACTATCGTTTTTATATCCTCGTGTTCAACAGAGTAAATAGACATTACTGCATACACAAACTTGACACTGTCACATACTGCCATGAGTAAACAGGTGGTGGTGTGACCAGAACCATGCCTGACCACCTTCATCTGCTCAGCATTAATTCTTCCTCACTCCACCAAGTAATGAATCGAGGATCAATCAACATAGCCGAGGCTATCCGTGTCTCTGTCTCTCTCTCCCCGTGGTGAAGGTGTTCCCCTCCACACATTCAGAGTCAACAGCGGCACGCGCTTAGCGTCTTTGACCGATAGACATTGACGCACGTATTGTTGGTTCTTTCAGTAAAGTCACGTACATAGAAAATAAAAATAACAGATTAAATTCAATAAGATAAAGACCACTTGTGTTGCGATCGAAACGTCGTGGGTTATTTGCTTTATTTTAAATTAAATTTTTCATTTAATTTTATTATTTTATTTTCTATCTACGTGACTTTACCGAAAGAACCAAGAATATTAATTCCTGCAGTCACCAAAGTTTTAAGTCAAAACATTCACACACGTTGACAAAGCCTCACCTTGTGTTGTTGTGGGCAGGTCGCTAATGATAACAAGAGCGGTATAGCAGCTCAAGCGGGCTTGGCCTCCTAACAAAATAAAATAAAAACTGCGTGAATATTGACAATAAAACAAAGTTACAAAGTGGCGAGCCGGGTGAAGACAAATTAAACTTAAGCGAGATAATTAAAGTGAATGCAATCAGGCGAGGGCAGGAGGCAAGGCCCCGCGTGGCTAGGCCCCGCGTTGTAAAGTTCCAACCTGGACATCGATTCCCATGCTCGCTGCTACTCAACTGACATCCCTACGAGAGAGAGGCTCTACCTTGGTAAACAACAACCACCACCACAACAACCACCACCACTACCATGATAATTTCTCACCTCGGATTTCAGTGCAAGCGCGGATCAGCAGCCTCCTGTTACCTGGGGACGTCACGCGTGTAAGCAGGTAACATGACGTCACTTCCGGGGTAAGAGACACGCCCCTCCCACAATGAGCTGCTCTGTAACTGAACAAATTATATTTTTTGATTTAAAGCTTTCGTGACTGCAGTAATTCATATTCTTAGTTTTTTCGGTAAAGTCACGTAAAGTCACGTTGAACAAATTATGTTAATGAGTCCGGGCCAAATGTCGAGAGATGGGGCGTGGCAGCTGAACCCGTCGCAATAAACTCGCGACGGCTTCAACGGACACATTATGTTAATGAACCGCGAGTCACTGGGCGTAGCTTTGCCCAAATAAGGATTGCCACTGGATTGATATCTGCAGTGACCCAAGCGGAGGTGACGTCACGCTCAAGAGCGCTGTGGACGGGGTTGGGAGAGTGTGAATACCTTGGTGACATGACGTCACTAGCGAGGTACACCTCTTGCTGGCACTTCATGCCGATGAGGTCATGCTGAGTGGTGACGTCACAGAGCGGGGATGCAATTTAAGTTGATTTAGATTCATTTTCCATTGCCCCCTCTCTTGGGTGCGTGAACTCAGCAACAACAACGTGGACATCATTGTGTGTACAGTGTGTGTGTGTACCTACACACTGTGTGTGTGTAGTGGGGGGCAATGGCGGTGCATTGGCCAGTCATCTCAGTCAGTCGACCCTCATAGGCCAAATCGCTTCTGAAAAATAAGTTAATAGCAGCTCACTGGGCTTTGCCTGGTAGGATGGGGATGGTTTAGTTGCGTGCGTGTGTGTGTTTGGGCGATTTATTTACCATTTTTGTACTTTGCACTACCATCACGTATTCTACTTTGTGTTGTTTTAACGTTCTCACCCCGTGCGCCTACTGGACATCTGTGAAAAAGAGCTTCATAGCTCATCGGATTTCTCCAGTGTAAAACATTCTGCTTCCGAGGTGCTCACTAACGGGCACTTGCCCCAACAGTCTGTTAAAGGTTACCACGGGGGGGATCTGCTTCTTTTGTTGCCCGGGCTAATGCTACGTTAATTCCCGATGCTTCAGAGACATTGCACACGAGGTTTCTTTGCTAGTGGGAGTCATCAAGTGAGTACCTCCCAGTCAAGCGTCTCAGCCGTGCCGCTGCAAACTGCAAGGGAGGTCCCCCCCCCCACGAGACTTGCAGGTCAATTCATCGCGGTGTGGCACGATATTTGTTGCGATATTTCATATTTGTTCATGCGTGTTTGATTTTCGCGAATGTGTATTGCGTGCACATATTTGGAATACGGTTCGTTTTTCGAGAGAGAGTGGGAGGAAAATATAAAATGACGTATTTAATTTGTTGTTGATAGCTGAGGATATATTTGACGCGGTTTGTTGGCGGAAATTAAAAACTCTAACTGATGTAGCAGAGCAACACTGAGTGTACGGCGTCTCGCTGCACGTGGTCTGTGCCCGCCAGACCAGAGACACGTGACTAGTGTAGCTAGCCAGGTGGTGACCACCAGGCTAGCTACACTAGTTATCACGTGACTGGTGTAGCTAGCCAGGTGGTGACCACCAGGCTAGCTACACTAGTTATCACGTGACTAGTGTAGCTAGCCAGGTGGTGACCACCAGGCTAGCCACACTAGTTATCACGTGACTAGTGTAGCTAGCCAGGTGGTGACCACCAGGCTAACTGCACTAGTTATCACGTGACTAGTGTAGCTAGCCAGGTGGTGACCACCAGGCTAGCTACACTAGTTATCACGTGACTAGTGTAGCTAGCCAGGTGGTGACCACCAGGCTAGCTACACTAGTTATCACGTGACTAGTGTAGCTAGCCAGGTGGTGACCACCAGGCTAGCTCCACTAGTTATCACGTGACTAGTGTATCTTGCCAGGTGGTGACCACCAGGCTAGCTACACCAGTCAGTTCCTGTACCTGACACCATCGCAATCATTGAAGACTTTATTCATCAAGGACTAAACACTGAGGTACCCCCCCTGGTGAGACACTGTTTAACCAATACATACTTCACTTGGAACGGAACGTTCTACAAACAAACTGAGGGCACCCCAATGGGCTCCCCCCTATCTCCGGTTATAGCTAACATTTTCATGGAGAGATTTGAGACTGACGCCATCCAGACTGCCACTCTGCGCCCAACCTTATGGGAGAGGTACGTGGATGACACTTTTGTCATCTGACCACATGGCCGGCCTGCTCTAGACCAATTCTTCGACCACATAAATTCCATACACCCAGCCATCAGATTTACCATGGAAGTCGAAAAGGATGGCAAGCTACCTTTTTTGGATGTCCTAATTAAAAAGAGACCTGATGGCTCAATGAGCCACTCTGTCTACAGGAAAGCTACCCATACGGATGCTTATATGAAACCGGATTCCCACCACCATCCATCACAGAAGAATTCTCTCATCAAGACTCTGTACCATAGAGCCCAATGCATATCCGACCAGGAACACATAGGCAGTGAACTCAAGCACGTACACCAAGCTCTTAAGGCTAATGGTTACTCCGACTATACCATCCGCAAAGCTATCACTCAAACCATGAAGAAGGACCCTCTTGAGGAGCCTTTCAAAACCATCACTTTCCCCTACATTGCGGGGATCACAAAAAAGATCTCCAAAATCTTGAATAAACACAAGATCCAGGTCCGTTTCAACACATTACATAAAATCCGTGATCTGGTTCCGTCTGTAAAAGATGTGATTCCGGACATACAGTGCCCTGGTGTCTATAAACTAAGTTGCCTCTGTGGTAGTAGTTACATTGGAGAAACCAAACACAATGTCTCGGACCGCATTCATGAACACAAAGCAGACCTTAAACACGGTAGGACCAACACCTCGGCCGTGGCAGATCACTGTTATAATTCAGTAGGCTCACATGACATTGACTTTTCCAAGACAGAGGTTCTTTGTAAGCCATCTGGCTACCATGAGAGATTCGTTCATGAGGCTATCCACATATACAAGCACAGAGACAATTTCAACTGAAAAGATGGATTCTAGCTTAGCAATCATTGGAAAGATTTGATTAACCATTTCAGGTCTTAATTGATTGTTCACGCTTACGGTGGCTTTCAGACAGCATACATTAATTTTTCGTCTCCCCCCTCCTCTTTTCAGAACATAGATGGACTCGTCCTTCTAAATAAACTGACAAATTGCTGCGCGTGGCGCTGACGCTTTTTAAATAAATAAATGCGCTGTTTGAAAATAAATAAATGTATGCAAACCAACACACCTGATGACGACCGTTTGTGTTATGGTCGAAACGTCGTGAGAATTTTTATTGTTTTATATATATTTTATTATTTTATTGTTTCCCTTCAACTTGACTTTACCGAAAGAGCTAAGAATTAGAATTACTGCAGTCACGAAAGCTTTAAATTAAAATTTAACCCCCAACCTTAGCCAAAACATATATTTGTTTAATTGTCTACTTGACCTCCGCCCTTCCTCTCTTACCTAAGTTTGGTTCTTCTAATCATATTTACAGGTGTATGGAACCAGAACGCTTTTGGAACTCACAGGAATACCTCTGACGCATGAACAAATCAGCTCCAGAGCAGATTTGTGCTCCCAAAAGGAAATAATGAAAATGAGATGTGTGTGTGCGCTTGTCCAATCAAATTCCCCAGGAGTTTAAAAGCGATAACTTTAAGTCATAGATCGATAGTCATTAGAAGTGCAGTAGTAAACACAAGTTTAGAACACGGTGGCAGCCAATCATCCCACTGCTAATGTACCAAGGGTAGGTTATATCACACATATATAAGCATGCCAACCTTGGATGGTACATTACAACTCAACTATTACAACTATTTATTGTTTTACCAGGTAAGGCCCAGTGAGCTATATAGCTCTATTTCAGAAGCGACCTTGGTATCTCAAATTAAAGCTCAACGAATTAAGATTGTACGTGCAAATTTGTAGCAGCCAAAAACTAAACATTAATCTTGCCTTTTTAAAGCTTTCGTGACTGCAGGAATTCATCTTCTTGGTTCTTTCAGTAAAGTCACCACGTAGAATGGAAGTAAAATAATAAAATAAAACATAATAAAATAAAATTCTCACGACGTTTCGGCCACAACACAAGTAGCCTTCCTCAGGTGAAGAAACAGAACTGTCGGGAAGACAGCGCTTAAGTTAATGTTTTATTTTTATTATTTTATTATTTTATTCCCATTCTAGGTGACTTTACCGACAGAACCAAGAAGATTAATCTCGCCATCCCGATTGCTTGGGTTGCCGATTGAAAGCGTCCCAAACATTACGAATAACGCCTGGCCTACGTAACATCGGCACCAACGTCACGTGGCAATATGCCCGCAGGAGCTCATCGTTCAAACAGGCGTCTGGCTTTAACGAAAGACTCCTTGAAAACAAAGCTCCATGAGCGTCCCGGTCTCATGACGGTTCCCATTGCGCACACGGACAGCTGCTCTTCCGCTCCGGTGCTGGACGAAGGCCTCCCCATGCCGCACGATGCGCGAGGTTTCAGCGAGTAGCCTGCACCGCGCGGGACGCCGGTTTGTGTCGCCGTGTTGAAGGCCAGGAGCGTAGACACGGGTTAAGTTCAGGTCATTACGAGACCTCCTTAGCCAGTAGCAAGATACGCCTTTTGGTGTCGTCTGGTCCAACACCAGTGGAGACTGGGCTCTAAGAAATGCCGTCTCGGGCGTGGACCAATCAACTTCAAGGACAGTGCCAATATCATTATCAGAGTTGTCTCTTTTTCGTTTGCATTTTGACTGCTTGTGTTGTGGTTATTGCAAACATGATCCCCTTGTATAAAGGTGTCAGTTTTGGTGCCAGATAAAAGGGTAAAAACCTATTACTAAGTTCAGTTCAGTTTATTTAGTGTAGCCCTGTGAGCCATCAACAAACACAAAAACAAAAATAAGAACCCATAAAACCATCTTATTACAATGGGGGAATTGTAATAAAAATAATTGACATTTTTAATGCGCAATTCGTCCAGGGATCACGCTACAACAATGGATTCTACGACATGTAATTGCTCGTTATTTGGCCACACTGCATTGGCAGTGTGGCAGTGACACAATCGTGTGACGTGTTGCTTTCTTGTTAATGGCTCGACACGGGACTGCGACGTGACTGTGCGGGACGTGTCACGTGACGGCAACACAATCGCGTATCCGTGACGGCCCGTGTGTTCCAATGACACACGGGCCTTGTTAGACTGATGGCCTTAATCTTGGTTTTCTTGTTGTTGTTGTTTGACTTGCATCCCACTGGGATTTTTGCACACAGCGTTGGTGGTGTACGGTGCTATCTCAGGAATATTTTGATGTTTTTTTTTCCTGGATTTTCTGTTTTCACAGTCGCACATAGTCACTTTAAAATGTTTTCTTGTTCACGTTTTTGTTTTTTTGTTTGTTGCGGTTGCACCCGATTCAAGAGCCGAATGGCTCACAGGGCTATA
The DNA here is from genome assembly GCF_048934315.1 of Petromyzon marinus. Taxonomy (NCBI): domain Eukaryota; kingdom Metazoa; phylum Chordata; class Hyperoartia; order Petromyzontiformes; family Petromyzontidae; genus Petromyzon; species Petromyzon marinus. The sequence continues at coordinate 134,195 of NW_027423021.1, forward strand.
CCAAATAAATGAACTATGAACACTCACTCACTCCACTCACTCCACTCACTCACTCACTCCACTCACTCACTCACTCCACTAACTCACTCCACTCACTCCACTCACTCCACCCACTCACTCCACTCACTCACTCCACTCACTCCACTCACTACACTCACTCACTCTACTCCCCCCCCCCTCCCCCCGGTGCTGGTCCGTCATGGTCCCCACCCGCTCCTGGTCCATCATGGCCCATGCACCTCCTACGTACATCGTGCTCATTGTTATGCTAATTCCTTTGTCAAAGCGTTTTGCTTCCTCCCACACAGCTTAAAGGACGCGACCTGGGCTTGGCTGATTTCACTCCAACGCTGTCCTCATGACAGCACGGTCCCTTCACCTAACACTGTGTGTGGAAGGGGATGCACGGACGATGCTGAAGTAAATCGGAGTGTCCGAGTTGGTGGAGCACGGAGAGAATTACTGTGTGTACGGAACGATGGAATAAAAGTGATGGCGGAAAAAGAGACGGTTGTCGTCCGAGTGAATTCACGGCACTACATTTAGTAAAACTTTTATAACATCACAAAATATACAACCTCAATCCAGATTGTATGTTACATTTCCATATTTAGTAAAACTTTTATAACATCACAAAATATACAACCTCAATCCAGATTGTATGTTACATTTCTATATTTAGTAAAACTTTTATAACATCACAAAATATACGTCAATCCAGATTGTATGTTACATTTTTATATTTAGTAAAACTTTTATAACATCACAAAATACACAACGCCAATCCAGATTGTATGTTACATTTCCACATTTAGTAAAACTTTTATAAGATCACAAAATATACAACGTCAATCCAGATTGTATGTTACATTTCCATATTTAGTAAAACTTTTATAACATCACAAAATATTCAACCTCAATCCAGATTGTATGTTACATTTCCATATTTATTAAAACTTTTATAACATCACAAAATACACAACCTCAATCCAGATTGTATGTTACATTGCCATATTTATTAAAACTTTTATAAAATCACAAAATATACAACACCAATCCAGATTGTATGTTACATTTCCATATTTATTAAAACTTTTATAACATCACAAAATACACAACGCCAATCCAGATTGTATGTTTCATTTCCATATTTAGTAAAACTTTTATAACATCACAAAATATACCACCTCAATCCAGTTTGTATGTTACATTTCCATATTTAGTAAAACTTTTATAACATCACAAAATATACAACCTCAATCCAGATTGTATGTTTCATTTCCATATTTAGTTAAACTTTTATAACATCACAAAATAAACAACGCCAATCCAGATTGTATGTTACATTTCCATATTTATTAAAACTTTTATAACATCACAAAATACACAACCTCAATCCAGATTGTATGTTACATTGCCATATTTATTAAAACTTTTATAAAATCACAAAATATACAACACCAATCCAGATTGTATGTTACATTTCCATATTTATTAAAACTTTTATAACATCACAAAATACACAACGCCAATCCAGATTGTATGTTTCATTTCCATATTTCGTAAAACTTTTATAACATCACAAAATATACAACCTCAATCCAGTTTGTATGTTACATTTCCATATTTAGTAAAACTTTTATAACATCACAAAATATACAACCTCAATCCAGATTGTATGTTTCATTTCCATATTTAGTTAAACTTTTATAACATCACAAAATAAACAACGCCAATCCAGATTGTATGTTACATTTCCATATTTAGTAAAACTTTTATAACATCACAAAATATTCAACCTCAATCCAGATTGTATGTTACATTTCCATATTTATTAAAACTTTTATAAAATCACAAAATATACAACACCAATCCAGATTGTATGTTACATTTCCATATTTATTAAAACTTTTATAACATCACAAAATACACAACGCCAATCCAGATTGTATGTTACATTTCCATATTTAGTAAAACTTTTATAACATCACAAAATATACAACCTCAATCCAGATTGTATGTTACATTTCCATATTTAGTAAAACTTTTATAACATCACAAAATATACGTCAATCCAGATTGTATGTTACATTTTCATATTTAGTAAAACTTTTATAACATCACAAAATACACAACGCCAATCCAGATTGTATGTTACATTTCCACATTTAGTAAAACTTTTATAAGATCACAAAATATACAACGTCAATCCAGATTGTATGTTACATTTCCATATTTAGTAAAACTTTTATAACATCACAAAATATTCAACCTCAATCCAGATTGTATGTTACATTTCCATATTTATTAAAACTTTTATAAAATCACAAAATATACAACACCAATCGAGATTGTATGTTACATTTACATATTTATTAAAACTTTTATAACATCACAAAATACACAACGCCAATCCAGATTGTATGTTTCATTTCCATATTTAGTAAATTTTTTATAACATCACAAAATAAACAACGCCAATCCAGATTGTATGTTACATTTCCATATTTATTAAAACTTTATTAACATCACAAAATACACAACCTCAATCCAGATTGTATGTTACATTGCCATATTTATTAAAACTTTTATAAAATCACAAAATATACAACACCAATCCAGATTGTATGTTACATTTCCATATTTATTAAAACTTTTATAACATCACAAAATACACAACGCCAATCCAGATTGTATGTTTCATTTCCATATTTAGTAAAACTTTTATAACATCACAAAATATACAACCTCAATCCAGTTTGTATGTTACATTTCCATATTTAGTAAAACTTTTATAACATCACAAAATATACAACCTCAATCCAGATTGTATGTTTCATTTCCATATTTAGTTAAACTTTTATAACATCACAAAATAAACAACGCCAATCCAGATTGTATGTTACATTTCCATATTTAGTAAAACTTTTATAACATCACAAAATATTCAACCTCAATCCAGATTGTATGTTACATTTCCATATTTATTAAAACTTTTATAAAATCACAAAATATACAACACCAATCCAGATTGTATGTTACATTTCCATATTTATTAAAACTTTTATAACATCACAAAATACACAACGCCAATCCAGATTGTATGTTACATTTCCATATTTAGTAAAACTTTTATAACATCACAAAATACACGTCAATCCAGATTGTATGTTACATTTTCATATTTAGTAAAACTTTTATAACATCACAAAATACACAACGCCAATCCAGATTGTATGTTACATTTCCACATTTAGTAAAACTTTTATAAGATCACAAAATATACGTCAATCCAGATTGTATGTTACATTTCCATATTTAGTAAAACTTTTATAAAATCACAAAATATACAACACCAATCCAGATTGTATGTTACATTTCCATATTTATTAAAACTTTTATAACATCACAAAATACACAACGCCAATCCAGATTGTATGTTTCATTTCCATATTTAGTAAAACTTTTATAACATCACAAAATAAACAACGCCAATCCAGATTGTATGTTACATTTCCATATTTAGTAAAACTTTTATAACATCACAAAATACACAACCTCAATCCAGATTGTATGTTACATTTCCATATTTAGTAAAACTTTTATAACATCACAAAATATTCAACCTCAATCCAGATTGTATGTTACATTTCCATATTTATTAAAACTTTTATAAAATCACAAAATATACAACACCAATCCAGATTGTATGTTACATTTCCATATTTATTAAAACTTTTATAACATCACAAAATACACAACGCCAATCCAGATTGTATGTTTCATTTCCATATTTAGTAAAACTTTTATAACATCACAAAATATACAACCTCAATCCAGATTGTATGTTTCATTTCCATATTTAGTTAAACTTTTATAACATCACAAAATAAACAACGCCAATCCAGATTGTATGTTACATTTCCATATTTAGTAAAACTTTTATAACATCACAAAATATACAACCTCAATCCAGATTGTATGTTACATTTCCATTTTTAGTAAAACTTTTATAACATCACAAAATACACAACCCCAATCCAGATTGTACGTTACATTTCCATATTTAGTAAAACTTTTATAACATCACAAAATATTCAACGCCAATCCAGATTGTATGTTACATTTCCATATTTAGTAAAACTTTTATAATATCACAAAATATACAACGTCAATCCAGATTGTATGTTACATTTCCAAATTTAGTAAAACTTTTATAACATCACAAAATATACAACCTCAATCCAGATTGTATGTTTCATTTCCATATTTGGTTAAACTTTTATATCACAAAATATACAACCTCAATCCAGATTGTATGTTACATTTCCATATTTAGTACAACTTTTATAACATCACAAAATATTCAACCTCAATCCAGATTGTATGTTACATTTCCATATTTAGTAAAATTTTAATAACATCACAACACGTACCACACTCCAGGCTTGTTGACACCCCAGGCTGTACACGTTACATCTTCACGTTGTGTGGTGAGCGCCGTGTCCTGGCCATGGCAGGAACCACCTGACAATCCCACACCACCCAATGGGGGTGAGTCAGCTGTGGGTAAATCACCTGGGGGGGGTGAGTCACCTGGGAGGGGGGTGAGTCAGCTGTGGGGGGTGAGTCAGCTGGGGGGGGTGAGTCAGCTGTGGGGGGTGAGTCAGCTGAGGGGGGTGAGTCAGCTGTGGGGGGTGAGTCAGCTGGGGGGGGTGAGTCAGCTGTGGGGGGTGAGTCAGCTGGGGGGGGTGAGTCAGCTGTGGGGGGTGAGTCAGCTGGGGGGGGTGAGTCAGCTGTGGGGGGTGAGTCAGCTGAGGGGGGTGAGTCAGCTGTGGGGGGTGAGTCAGCTGGGGGGGGTGAGTCAGCTGTGGGGGGTGAGTCAGCTGGGGGGGGTGAGTCAGCTGTGGGGGGTGAGTCAGCTGGGGGGGGTGAGTCAGCTGTGGGGGTGAGTCAGCTGGGGGGGTGAGTCACCTGGGGGTTGAGTCAGCTGGGGGGGGTGAGTCAGCTGTGGGGGTGAGTCAGCTGTGGGGGGTGAGTCAGCTGTGGGGGGTGAGTCAGCTGGGGGGGTGAGTCAGCTGGGGGGGGGGTGAGTCACCTGGGGGGGGTGAGTCAGCTGGGGGGGTGAGTCAGCTGTAGGTAAATCACCTGGCGTGGTTGAGTCAGCTGTGGGGGTGAGTCAGCTGTGGGGGATGAGTCAGCTGGGGGGGTGAGTCAGCTGAGGGGGGTGAGTCAGCTGGGGGGGTGAGTCAGCTGAGGGGGGTGAGTCAGCTGGGGGGAGGTGAGTCACCTGTAGGTAAATCACCTGGCGTGGTTGAGTCAGCTGTGGGGGTGAGTCAGCTGGGGGGGGTGAGTCACCTGGGGGTTGAGTCAGCTGGGGGGGTGAGTCAGCTGGGGGGGTGAGTCAGCTGGGGGGGTGAGTCAGCTGTAGGTAAATCACCTGGCGTGGTTGAGTCAGCTGGGGGGCGTGAGTCAGCTGTGGGGGGTGAGTCAGCTGTGGGGGGTGAGTCAGCTGGGGGGGGTGAGTCAGCTGTGGGGGGTGGATCACCCAGTGGTACTGGATCTGGGGGTTCATCATCCAGGGGTGACTCAGCTGCTGAGCCAGCTGTGGGCGGCTCACAAGCTGGGGGTGACTGACAGGAGCCTGGTGATACACCGCCTGGGAGCGACTCCCCCAGGGGGGGAGATTGACCCCAGGTTGAGTCAGGCCGCGTTGACTCCTCACCGGGCGGTGAGTCAGCTGGGAGGGGAGTGGGGACAGAGGGGACAGAGAGAGAAGATGAACATCAGGTAGGTCACCACCACACTCACCACCACACTCACCACCACACTCAGCACCACCACACTCACCACCACCACACTCACCACCACCACACTCACCACCACCACACTCACCACCTGCTTCTGCTGTTGGCGCTCTCCTTCTTGTCCTCCCACGGTGGTGGTGGCCCCCAACCCCCCCACCTCCTCTAGCTCCTCCTCCTTCACCTCCTCCTTCATCTCCTCCTTCACCTCCTCCTTCATCTCCTCCAGCTCCTTCACCTCCTCCTCTTCCAGCTTCTTCACCTCCTCCTTCACCTCCTCCTTCATCTTCTCCAGCTCCTTCACCTCCTCCTCCTCCAGCTGCTTTACCTCCTCCAGCTCCTCCACCTCTTCCACCCCTCCTCCTCCACCTCCTCCTTCACCTCCTCCTTCATCTCCTCCTTCACCTCCTCCTTCATCTCCTCCAGCTCCTTCACCTCCTCCTCCTCCAGCTGCTTCACCTCCTCCAGCTCCTCCTCCACCCCCTCCTCCTCCACCTCCTCCTTCACCTCCTCCTTCATCTCCTCCTTCACCTCCTCCTTCATCTCCTCCAGCTCCTTCACCTCCTCCTCCTCCTCCTCTTCCAGCTCCTTCTTCACCTCCTCCTTCATCTTCTCCAGCTCCTTCACCTTCTCCTTCACCTCCTCCTCCAGCTGCTTCACCTCCTCCAGATCCTTCACCTCCTCCCACGTCTCCCCCCTGCACCTGCTGGTGTCTCTGTAGCACGTCACCGATCGTGGCACCACCATAGACACCAAATAGCCACCACCATAGCCACCTCCGCTATAGCCACCACCAGAGACACCTCCGCTATAGCTACCACCATAGCCACCACCATAGACACCACCATAGACACCTCCGCTATAGCTACCACCATAGCCACCACCATAGACACCTCCGCTATAGCAACCACCACCACTGCCATCATAGCGCCACCAGGCCCCCTCTCTGGCAAGTGCACACCACCCTCCCCAACCAGCCCACATCCACGCCCAAGCTTCTTCACCTCCTCCAGATCCTTCACCTCCTCCTTCACCTCCTCCAGATCCTTCACCTCCTTCCACGTATCCCCTCTGCACCTGCTGGGGTCTCTGTAGCACGTCACAGATCGTGGCACCACCACCACCTCCACCACCACCATAGACACCTCCACTATAGCCACCTCCACCACCACCTCCACCACCATAGCCACCACCATAGCCACCACCACCACTGCCATCATAGTGCCACCAGGCCCCCTCTCTGGTAAGTCCATGCCACCCTCCCCAACCAGCCCACATCCTCGCCCAAGCTTCTTCACCACCTCCACCACCTCCACCACCTCCTCCACCACCTCCACCACCTCCACCACCTCCTCCTCCTCCCCTTCCTCTCTGATGGTCGCCACCTCCGGCCCTCCTCATCTCCTCCTCCATCCTCGTGGTCCGAGGGGCACCTGGGAGCGAGACAGAGAGATACAGACTTCAAACATTCAGTAGCAGCAGCAGAAGGTATCGCCAGGGTCGGGATCGAACCCACGGACCTCTGTAGACCAGGCGAGGGAGTTAACATCTCCTAGCCAACCGCGTGGCGAGGATCTCTCACATTGCTACATTTTAAGTTGTCGTGACGTAAAAGGTAAAAAAACAACGAGCCTACTTTTTTCCTACCTTTTACCTTACCACAATACAATCACTCTATCTACCTTTTACCCTTCAGCAGGTAAGGAAAAAGGTTAAAAACAACGAGCCTACCTTTTCCCTACCTTTTACCTTACCACAATACAATCACTCTACCTACCTTTTACCCTTCAGCAGGTAAGGTTAAAGGTTAAAAACAACGAGCCTACCTTTACCCGACCTTTTACGCTTACCCCATACAAATGACCCCATTACAGGGTACTAATTACTGGGGTACTACTACACATGCAGGTACATGCTAGGTAGAGTGCTTTATTCATATAGAATACTCTCAATGATACTTGAGTTTGGAGCTTTCGTGACTGCAGGAATTATATTTAGTGTGCTCCCACGTTTCTCTCTCGCTGTATCCCCTGTTGTATCTGTGTCTGTACATATATCTGCGGTTACGTGTCTCCTCGCTCTCGTAAATTTAGCTCTTCTGTACCTGATGATGATTGCTTGTGTTGCAATCGAAACGTCATACACTATTATCTTATGTTATTATTTCTACGTGACTTTACCGGAAAAACCAAAGAATACTCTCAATGATTCCAATTGTACACGCTTTCTTTTAACTCACTCTGTCTGTCGTTGTATCTTCAAATCTTGTAACTCAATTTTAACCCACTTCCCAATGTGGTATCGACTGCAAGCTCGGTATACTTATGTCATACTGATGACAATACCATATTCTATCATTAAAAATAAAATAAAAATATATCTTAAACATTATTTTGTACATGTTATGTTTCGGCTAGCGTCTAATTGCCCACGGCCCCTTACGTCGTGGCGAGCTCGGGCCCACTGCCCGGAGTCGTGGTGGAGTTCTCATAGTTAGTTCATAGTTTCATTTAGTTTGGTATAGCCCTGTGAGCCATTCGGCTCTTGAATCGGGTGCAACCGCAACAAACACAAAAAAACATGAACAAGAAAACATCTTAAAGTGACTTTGTGTGACTGTGCAAACAGAAAATCCAGGGAAAAAAAAGCATCAAAAATATTCCTGAAATTGCACCGAACACCAACGCTGTGTGCAAAAAATCCCAGTGGGATGCAAGTCAAACAACAACAACCACAAGGCAACTAAGATTAAGGCCATCAGTCTAACTCCGTACTACAATAAACAAAAACATGGCCAAAACAAAAAATTTTTTTTCGAAATCACCAAAATAAAGCCATAAATGCAATGTAACAGTGATCATAGGGACTGTGACCGAATTTTTTTACAAAAAACTATGTAAATAAATTATAACACCAAAATCTAGAGCCATATGTTAGGCCACTGAATAACAGTGGCAGCTAGAGGTGTACAACTCCTCTAGAGCAGTTTTGAGTGAAGATCTCATAGGTAGTTCTGACATTACTACTCGCACATTTCATTAAAGCGTGTTTTTAATAAAACTTTTTTTTTAATATTACTTATTAAATGTAGGCCACGGACAGGGCCACGGAGCTTTGTGGCGGTAAACAAGGCACCGTATTTACCGGGTGATAATACTTCACCTTTACCTTTACACTTTTACCCAGTGACAAAGGTAAATTACCTCACCTTGCCCAAGCCAAGTCGCCAGGTTCGTAGCGCAACGCAGCGCTCACCACTACACCCACCGCTCCCCAAACAAAACAATGGATAATCGATTCGTGGAATCGATGATAGTTTCATATAATCGGTTCCACCGCCCCCCTTTGTTGAACGGTGGAAGAATCGATTTATGTTTAATAGGAATCGAGCATCGATTACTAGTACGTGCTGGTGGACAGTACGTGCACCTAGCCTGGCACCTACAGTTGGACGTTCGGCCGAGAGCTTCCCACCCCCACACTTTACCCCCCCGCCCCCCTAACCAACACCACCGCCTGGCCCATCGTGGACTCTGCAGAAATGCCTCTAGCAGCCCTTAACGTGAGCTACACCTCGCGGGGCGAGTAACAAGCAGCAGCAGCCCGGTACCTGCGTGTGGCGCCGAGAGAGACAAAGGCGGCCGGGCGGGAGTTGTCATTGTGGGTCCCCTTCCTGGTGGTGTCAACAGCTGGGCCATCTTGCTCAGAGCCACTTGCCACGTGCTCTACGGCCACTCCCCCCTCCACTCTAAGCCTCTCCCCCTCCACTCTAAGCCACTCCTCCCTCCACTCTAAGCCACTCCCCCCTCCACTATAAGCCACTCCCCCCTCCACTCTAAGCCACTCCCCCCCGGGGGGGTCACTTGCCCACGTGCTCTACGCCACTCCCCCCTCCACTCTAAGCCACTCCCCCCTCCACTCTAAGCCACTCCCCCTCCCGGGGGTGGGGGGAGGGTCGAAATCCCCGGGCGCTGATTGGCCGAAGCAGCAATATTAAAAATGAAAGCAAAATTCCTAATGAAACGCAGCTGTCGTGAATGTTAACACACGGCAGACTGCATTTTGATCTGATTCTGGAGACTGCAGTACGTCCATTGCCTGGGCTACAGCCCTAAGAAGACACAGACACGTGCCTGCTAGCCTTCACGGCCTCAGCAAGGTGCTGTCTGACATGGCGTTCAAGGTCTGTTTTACCAATCCCCTTGTCACTGTTAACTCTGCACCGTCGCAGATTGAGATCCTTGGTGGAATTCTGGAATTGCAATCAGTTCAGTTTATTTTGGTATAGCCCTGTGAGCCATTCGGCTCTTGAATCGGGTGCAACCACAACAAACACAAAAAACAAAAACACGAACAAGAAAAACATCTTAAAGTGACTTTGTGTTGACTGTGTAAAAACAGAAAATCCATAGGAAAAAAAACAGCAAAAACATTCCTGGAAAAAGCACCGTACACCAACGCTGTGTGCTATAATCCCAGTGGGATGCAAGTCAAACAACAACAACAACAACCACAAGACAATTAATTGTTATTTTTTTTGTTATTTTATTTTCACCTACGTGACTTTACCCAATAAAACCAAAGAGTATGGATCCTAGCAGTCACGAAAGCTTTAAAATCTAGAAAAGACAACTTAGATTGAGGCCATCAGTCTAACTCCGTACTACAATAAACAAAAACATAGTCAAACCAAAAAACTTTTCGAAATCACCAAAATAAAGCCATAAATGCAACGTAACAGTGACCATAGGGACTGTGACCGAATTTTTAACAATAAACTACATAAACAACATGTAACACCAAATCCTAGAGCCATAGCTGGCTACATGAGTTACTCCACAAACAACAGGAGCATCGGTCGGAGTATCACATTTCTCAATGCACCTTTAAGATCGGCACGCTAAATCAAAACGCAGATAATACTTTGCGGCCGTTCATCCGGAGCGAAACATTTTATTTTTCGATTTAAAGCTTTCGTGACTGCAAGGATTCATCTTCTTTGGTTCTTTCGGTAAAGTCACCACCACGTAGAATGAGAATAAAATAATAAATTGATAAAATAAAATAACACAATAAAATTCTCACGACGTTTCGGCCACAACACAAGCGGCCTTCATCAGGTGAAGGGACGAGACTGTCTGGAGGACAGCGCTGGAGTGAACAAAGCCACGCTCAGATGCCGCGACTCTAAGGCGCTTTGTTTCTTCTCACACAGCTTAAAGGTCGCAATCTGAGCGTGGCTTTTTCACTCCAGCGCTGTCCTCCAGACAGTCTCGTCTAGAGCAGTATCCACGGGTCCATCACCACAGTGAATGAATCAAGAGATCGCGTGTGGTGGAGTAAACCGCGTGGTACTGCCACCGCTTCCAAGACATCTGACCAACGTGGAAGAGGCAGCTTGGGAATCCCCTTTAGAGGGGGTCTACAGAGCTCCACCCTCCATACTCTTTGGTTCTATTCGGTAAAATCACGTAAAAGACAACAAAAAATAAAATAACAAAAAATCACGACGTTTCGGCCACAACACAAGTGGCCTTCATCAGGTGAAGGGGACCGTGCTGTCACGAGGACAGCGTTGGAGTGAAAACAGCCAAGCCCAGGACGCGTCCTTTAAGCTGTGTGGGAGGAAGCAAAACGCTTTGACAAAGGAATTAGCGTAGAATTGAGCACGATGTATGTAGGAGGTGCATGGGCCATGATGGACCAGGGGCGGGTGGGGAGCACGACGGACCAGCAGTAGCACGAGGGGCTGCACCCTCCTCCTCGAGTGAATCCACTGACACTGCGCTAAGGCGGGTGTGCCATCAACGTCAAGTGCCGAGAAAGCAGCGAGCTAGGCGTCGTCACTAAACTGTATTACACCTTATATATGCGTAGCGATGTATGACGTCACTGCCGTGTCGGGTCCGGTGCGCGCGTGACGTCACTGCTGTGTTGTGTCTGTACACACATGACGTCACTGCTATGTTAGGTCTGTTACGCGTGACGTCACTATGTTGGGTCTGTTACGCGTGACGTCACTGCCTGTTCCGTGTGGAGGCTGTTGACAGTTAGGGGCCGTCCGTAAATGACGTCACGCACCTAGGGGGGGGGGGGTCAGACATTTGTGACGATGTGTGACAAGGGGGGGGTGGGGGGTTTGAGAAATGTGACGTCACATCAAATTGCGCAACTTTAAATAGACAACACGTTCTACTTAATTAAATAGACTTTTTAATGTTTACACACTACACTATAGTACACACCACACTACAGTACACGCTACACTATAGTACACACTACACTATAGTACACACTACATTACACACTACACTATAGTACACACCACACTACAGTACACACTACACTATAGTACACACTACACTGTAGTATATAGTACACTACACTACACACTATACTATAGTACACACTACACTATAGTACACACTACACTATAGTACACACTACACTATAGTACACACTACACTACAGTACACACTACATTACAGTACACACCACACTACAGTACACTATAGTACACACGACACTATAGTACACACTACACTATAGTATACAGTACACACTACACTATAGTACACACTACAGTATAGTATATAGTACACACTACACTATAGTACAAACTACACTATAGTATATAGTGCACACTACACTGAAGTATACAGTACACTATAGTATACACTACACTATAGTACACACTATAGTATACACTACACTATCGTACACACTACACTATACACAACACTATAGTATACACTACACTATAGTACACACTACACTACAGTACACTATAGTACACACGACACTATAGAACACACTACACTATAGTATACACTATGGTATACAGTACACACTACACTATAGTACACACTATAGTACATAGTACACACTACACTATAGTATGTAGTACACACTACACTATAGTACACACTACACTATAGCATATAGTACACACTACACTGTAGTATACAGTACAAACTACACTACAGTACACACTACACTATAGTATATAGTACACACTACACTGTAGTATACAGTAGACTACACTATAGTACACACTACACTATAGTACACGCTACACTATAGTACAAACCACACTACAGTACACACTACACTATAGTACACACTACACTGTAGTATATAGTACACTACACTATAGTACACACTATACTGTAGTATATAGTACACTACATTACAGTACACACTACACTATAGTACACACTACACTATAGTACACACCACACTACAGTACACACTACACTATAGTACACAATATACTGTAGTATATAGTACACTACACTACAGTACACACTACACTATAGTACACACTACACTGTAGTACACACTACACTGTAGTACACACTACACTATAGTGCACACCACACTACAGTACACACTACATTACAGTACACACCACACTACAGTACACTATAGTACACACGACACTATAGTACACACTACACTATAGTATACAGTACACACTACACTATAGTACACACTACAGTATAGTATATAGTACACACTACACTGTAGTATACAGTACACTACACTATAGTATACACTATAGTATACAGTACACACTACACTATAGTACACACTACACTATAGTATATAGTACACACTACACTATAGTACACACTACACTATAGTATATAGTGCACACTTCACTGAAGTATACAGTACACTATAGTATACACTACACTATAGTACACACTATAGTATACACTACACTATAGTACACACTACACTATACACTACACTATAGTATACACTACACTATAGTACACACTACACTATAGTATATAGTACACACTACACTATAGTATACACTACACTATAGTACACACTATAGTATACACTACACTATAGTACACACTACACTATACACTACACTATAGTACACACTACACTACACACTACACTATAGTATACACTACACTATAGTATACACTATAGTACACACTACACTACAGTACACACTATACTATAGTATACAGTATACACTACACTATAGTATACACTACACTATACACTACACTACAGTAAACACTACACTACTGTAGCGACTCATTCCGAGACGGGGTTCTTAAGACACCGCCTTCATTTTTACACGTAAGGGAACCCCAGACGCCCTGCGCGCTGACTGCAAGTCAGCCGCACGTCCATCGCGTGGAGGTACTGCCTCGCTAGCGCAGTCGGCAGGCTGCCTGGCCAGCCAGCTAGCGACGTCGCCTAAAGGTGGTCGAGACCTGGGACGTGCGGTCACGGGAGGCAGGGGAGGCAGAGCCTTTACCTGTCATGCCACAATGAAAATAAGCTGTTACTAAAAGTAAAAAAAAATCTGATCAAATAAAGATTACGTTTGTCCCACTGATCTGTTATGCCATTTCTGTATGACTCCACGATCATTTTTTACAGTTAAAATCGCCAAATTTGCGGAGCTCCGCTGCAAATACAGGGAGGGGTGAGAGGTGAGGCAGCGATGAGCTCAGCCTCCCCTCTGATTGCGCAACCCCTCAATAACTGGATGGAGCACGGGCAATAAGCGCGTGCCTGTTACTGTCTCAATATGTCACTAATGTAATGTTTGTAGACCCCTTCATTTCATGTCCTCGCCTTCCATAGTCCAGGTAACTTACTTCACGTATGTGTATAAAGATATTTAGACTCGCTGGTCTCATCGTGAAACTGCAATGAAAAAGCATCGGGGGAGGCAGCTATCACATCTGCCTCACTGAGGGGGACGTGTCTAACACGCCTCCTCAGTGAGGCCACGCCCCCTCTCAGTGAGGCCACGCCCCCCTCAGTGTGTGAATCTGGCTCTGACACTGGCCAGTGCCTGCCTAGCCATTGACCTCACCGCACGTCACTGGTCGAGACGAAGGGTGACACTGCCAGCAACGGCCCCGGGCCCCTCTCATATCCTGGCAAGGGCGGGGCGAGGTCACGCCCTAGCCACGCCCTACATAGCCACGCCCTACCTAGTCATGCACTACCTAGCCGTGCCCTACATAGCCGCGCCCTACATAGCCGCGCCCTACCTAGTCACGCCATACCTAGCCATGCCCTACACAGCCACGCCATACCTAGCCACGCCCTACCTAGTCGCGCCCTACCTAGCCACGCCCAACCTAACCACGCCCTACCTAGCCACGCCCTACCTAGCCACGCCCTACATAGCCACGCCCCCCCTTCTAAAAGCGACTTGCGGGTTCTCAGCTTCCAGATGGACCCCTGTCCTGGGCTCCCCACGTGATCTCCTCACGCCAACGTGTGCACTGCCCCCTGCCGTCAGTGCCCCTTACACCGTCACAAACCCGCGTTATTACACTACACTATACACTGCAGTACATACTATAGTACATACTACACTACAGTACACACTATAGTATACAGTACACACTACACTATAGTATACAGTACACACCACACTACAGTACACACTACACTATAGTACACACTATAGTATACAGTACACACTACACTATAGTATACAGTACACACTACACTAGAGTACACACTACACTATAGTATATAGTACACACTACACTGTAGTATACAGTACACACTACACTATAGTACACACCACACTACAGTACACTATAGTACACACGACACTATAATACACACTACACTATAGTACACCCTACACTATACGCTATAGTATACACTATAGTACACGCTACACGTATAGTTCCAACGTGCACACACACTGCAGTGTAGTGAAATATGCCGTGCGCACAGTTGGCCGAGGGGCAAGTCGATGCGCAGTGTGCAACACGTGAGGGTCGTTGATGTGGGTGGTGGTGATGATGGTTGATGTGGGTGGTGGTGATGATGGTTGATGTGGGTGGTGGTGATGATGGTTGATGTGGGTGGTGGTGATGATGGTTGATGTGGGTTGTGGTGATGATGGTTGATGTGGGTGGTGGTGGTGATGATGGTTGATGTGGGTGGTGGTGATGATGGTTGATGTGGGTGGTGGTGATGATGGTTGATGTGGGTGGTGGTGATGATGGTTGATGTGGGTGGTGGTGATGATGGTTCATGTGGGTTGTGGTGATGATGGTTGATGTGGGTGGTGGTGGTGGTGATGATGGTTGATGTGGGTGGTGGTGATGATGGTTGATGTGGGTGGTGGTGATGATGGTTGATGTGGGTGGTGGTGATGATGGTTGATGTGGGTGGTGGTGATGATGGTTCATGTGGGTGGTGGTGGTAATGATGGTTGATGTGGGTGGTGGTGATGATGGTTGATGTGGGTGGTGGTGATGATGGTTGATGTGGGTGGTGGTGATGATGGTTGATGTGGGTGGTGGTGATGATGGTTGATGTGGGTGGTGGTGATGATGGTTGATGTGGGTGGTGGTGATGGTGGTTGATGTGGGTGGTTGTGATGATGGTTGATGTGGGTGGTGGTGATGATGGTTGATGTGAGTGGTGGTGATGATGGTTGATGTGGGTGGTGGTGATGATGGTTGATGTGGGTGGTGATGATGTGGGTGGTGGTGATGTGGGTGGTGGTGATGATGGTTGATGTGGGTGGTGGTGATGATGGTTGATGTGGTGGTGGTGATGTGGGCGGTGGTGGTGGTGATGGTTCATGTGGGTGGTGGTGATGATGATGGTTGATGTGGGTGGTGGTGGTGATGGTCGATGTGGGTGTATAGATGTTGTGTGTGTAGTGTATAGTGTAGTGTATGTGTTGATAGCTATGTATATAGATGTGTGTAGTTTATAGTGTAGCGTATAGTGTAGTGTATGTGTTGATAGCTACACTACACTATAGTACACACTACACTAGAGTACACACTACACTATAGTACACACTACACTATAGTACACACTACAGTACACACTACACTATAGTACACACTACACTGTAGTATACAGTACACTACACTATAGTACACACTACACTATAGTACACACTACACTATAGTACACACCACACTATAGTACACACTACACTATAGTACACACTACACTGTAGTATACAGCAGACTATACTATAGTACACACTACACTATAGTACACACGACACTATAGTACACACTACACTATAGTACACCTTACACTATACACTATAGTATACACTAGAGTCTACACTATAGTACGCGCTACACGTATAGTTCCAACGTGCGCACACACACACACTGTAGTGTAGTGAAATACGCCGTGCGTACAGTTGACCGAGGGGCAAGTCGATGCGCAGTGTGCAACACGTGAGGGTCGTTGATGTGGGTGGTGGTGATGATGGTTGATGTGGGTGGTGGTGATGATGGTTGATGTGGGTGGTGGTGATGATGGTTGATGTGGGTGGTGGTGATGATGGTTGATGTGGGTGGTGGTGATGATGGTTAATGTGGGTGGTGGTGATGATGGTTGATGTGGGTGGTGGTGATGATGGTTGATGTGGGTGGTGGTGATGATGGTTGATGTGGGTGGTGGTGATGATGGTTGATGTGGGTGGTGGTGATGGTGTGATTGATGTGGGTGGTTGTGATGTGGGTGGTGGTGATGATGGTTGATGTTGGTCGTGGTGATGGTGGTTGATGTGGGTGGTGGTGATGATGGTTGATGTGGGTGGTGGTGATGATGGTTGATGTGGGTGGTGGTGATGATGGTTGATGTGGGTCGTGGTGATGGTGTGGTTGATGTGGGTGGTTGTGATGTGGGTTGTGGTGATGATGGTTGATGTGGGTGGTTGTGATGTGGGTTGTGGTGATGTGGGTGGTGGTGATGATGGTTGATGTGGGTGGTTGTGATGTGGGTGGTGGTGATGATGGTTGATGTGGGTCGTGGTGATGATGGTTGATGTGGGTGGTTGTGATGTGGGTTGTGGTGATGTGGGTGGTGGTGATGATGGTTGATGTGGGTGGTTGTGATGTGGGTGGTGGTGATGATGGTTGATGTGGGTCGTGTTGATGGTTGATGTGGGTGGTTGTGATGTGGGTGGTGGTGATGGTGTGGTTGATGTGGGTGGTGGTGGTGGTGGTGGTGGTGGTGATGATGGTTGATGTGGGTGGTGGTGGTGATGGTTGATGTGGGTGGTGGTGATGTGGGTGGTGGTGGTGATGGTTGATGTGGATGGTGATGATGATGGTTGATGTGGGTGGTGGTGATGTTGGTGGTGGTGGTGATGGTTGATGTGGGTGGTGGTGGTGATGGTTCATGTGGGTGGTGATGATGATGGTTGATGTGGGTCGTGGTGATGATGGTTGATGTGGGTGGTTGTGATGTGGGTGGTGGTGATGGTGTGGTTGATGTGGGTGGTGGTGGTGATGATGGTTGATGTGGGTGGTGGTGGTGATGGTTGATGTGGGTGGTGGTGATGTGGGTGGTGGTGGTGATGGTTGATGTGGGTGGTGGTGATGTTGGTGGTGGTGGTGATGGTTGATGTGGGTGGTGGTGGTGATGGTTCATGTGGGTGGTGATGATGATGGTTGATGTGGGGGTTGGTGGTGACGGTTGATGTGGGTGTATAGATGTTGTGTGTGTAGTGTATAGTGTAGTGTATGTGTTGATAGCTATGTATATAGATGTTGTGTGTGTAGTGTATAGTGTAGTGTATGTGTTGATAGCTATGTATATAGATGAGTGTAGTTTATTATGTAGTGTATAGTGTAGTGTATGTGTTGATAGCTATGTATATATATGGTGTGTATAGTTTATAGTGTAGTGTATGTGTTGATAGCTATGTATATAGATGTTGTGTGTAGTTTATAGTGTAGTGTATAATGTAGTGTATGTGTTGATAGCTATGTATATAGATGTTCTGTGTATCTTCTTTGGTTCTTTCAGTAAAGTCACGTAGAATGAGAATAAAATAATAAATTGATAAAATAAAATAACACAATAATATTCTCACGACGTTTCCGCCACAACACAAGCGGCCTTCATCAGGTGAAGGGGGCGAGACTGTCTGGTAGGACAGCGCTGGAGTGAGAGAGCCACGTTCAGATCACGGCTTTTAAGCTGTGTGAGAGGAACAAAAAAAATGTTCTGTGTAGTTTATAGTGTAGTGTATAATGTAGTGTATGTGTTGATAGCTAAATAGAAGCATTGTTTCACTCTGTCCCATGTGTGTGTCTCTCTCTGTGTCTCTGTGCTGGCTCTCTCTGCTTGGATGTCAGTATATGTGTCTGTGATCTGTACTCTATCACTCTTTACCTATAATTTAGCAATCTTTGAAATAACTTAATCAGCCAGACCATGCGTTAATTGTGTTTTGACCGACCCTCTGTGCTGCATTATATTGTTTCCAAAATTTTACTAAATCTTGTTTCAATTTGATGTGCTTCTCCATCTCTCTGTGTTTCCTCTCTCCCTTAAATTTAGCTCTTCTATACCTGATGATGATTGCTTGCTTTGCAATCGAAACGTCGTATGCTATCATGTAATTTTATTTCATTATTATTTATTATTTCTACGTGACTTTACCGAAAAAAACAAAGAGTATTTTCAACCGCAAGTTCAAAAGTTCAAGTTTCAACCGCAAGTCCAAAATTTCAAGTTTCAACCGCAAGTCCAAAAGTTCAAGTTTCAACCGCAAGTTCAAAAAATGCAAGTTTCAACCGCAAGTTCAAAAGTTCAAGTTTCAACCGCAAGTTCAACAGTTCAAGTTTCAACCGCAAGTCCAAAAGTTCAAGTTTCAACCTCAAGTTCAAAAAGTTCAAGTTTTAACCGCAAGTTCAAAAGTTAAAGTTTCAACCGCAAGTTCAAAAGTTCAAGTTTCAACCGCAAGTCCAAAATTTCAAGTTTCAACCTCAAGTTCAAAAAGTTCAAGTTTCAACCGCAAGTTCAAAAGTTCAAGTTTTAACCGCAAGTTCAAAAGTTCAAGTTTCAACCGCAAGTTCAAAAGTTCAAGTTTCAACCGCAAGTCCAAAAGTTCAAGTTTCAACCGCAAGTTCAAAAGTTCAAGTTTCAACCGCAAGTTCAAATTTCAAGTTTCAACCGCAAGTCCAAAAGTTCAAGTTTCAACCGCAAGTTCAAAAGTTCAAGTTTCAACCGCAAGTCCAAAAGTTCAAGTTTCAACCGCAAGTTCAAAAGTTCAAGTTTCAACCGCAAGTTCAAAAGTTCAAGTTTCAACCGCAAGTTCAAAAGTTCAAGTTTCAACCGCAAGTTCAAAAGTTCAAGTTTCAACCGCAAGTTCAAAAGTTCAAGTTTCAACCGCAAGTTCAAAAGTTCAAGTTTCAACCGCAATTTGAAAGGCACCACGGGCGTGAGGTGGCGGCTCTCCCTGCTGGTGGAGTTGGCATGGTGGGCAGCTCTGCCAGTCGCCCCCCCACCCACCCAGTCAGTTGACCTCCCCACCACAATCCGAATTGTCTTGCGACCTCCTGCCGCGTGAGCTTCTGCCATTCCACTTTGGCTCCTCGCTCGTTCGTTCCGCCACAGGTTGCCATTGCGACGTCGCTCCGTGACATTGCCACTAGGCGGGGCTTCCCATGAAAGTGATAAAACTGTCTCATCTACCGGCGGCGGGCGCTTATAGACAATACGACTTTTTTTTTGAAACACGACAAAACAATTTGCGGGAAAAGTTAATTTTTTTATTAGAAAAGTAATTTGTCATCTCGAGCTGCTTTGTGGGGCGATGTCCCAACTCCCCCTTAGTGGATGAACCAACGCAGCAGCCCCCAGGTAGTGATTACATAAAGAGCCTCAACTCAGCGCACAACTCAAACGCCTGGAGACGTGGCAGCAGCAGCAGTCGAATCACGGCCGCACGCAGCAGCAGCAGCAGCAGTAACGGCGTCATCCAGCAGCGGAGAGAGGAGCTGACCAGGGATTGTGTAAGTCGTCGGCCCTGCCTCCACTATAGTCTGTGTGGTTAGTAAAGAACACGAAGAGACGATGTGATGCAGCCACGACCGTCAATTACCCCTACAGGCCGGCAGGTGTCACCCTGTCATTACACAAGTTAAGGGATCAAAGAGGAGGCACGCGAACAACAAACGAGCACGGGGAAGACGCAGGTCGTCGCGAGCGGGGGAAAAACAATAGAAAGTGTTAAAACCGACGGGGGAGCGCCGTGAGAAAAACCCAACAGGACACGAGAGGCAAACGCTGAGACCCCGAGTGGAGGACGCGCCAGCGAACACGACTACAACCGAGTGGGAGGAGACGGCGGCGGAATCGGCGTTGGCGTTGGCGGTGAGAAGGCGTCGCCGTGAATGGAGGCCACCGCCGCCGGAGACGACAAGCTGGGCAGGGGGAGAGAAGGGAGTGGAAGGTGACGAGGGTGGAACATCGACCACCGGGCAGACCCTCATTGGGACCGTGAGAAGGCCAAAGTGGTCGCGACGTTTGTGCCGCCCGCTCTCGTTTCCTGTTTTTGTTTTACCGGGAAGCGGTGCGCGTCATCATCACGTCACCCCAGTGCTAGCGATGCTTACTACACAACGCACCGGGTACTCGTTTGAGGCCGAGTCGACCTAGTGGAGGCCCAGGACCGGTTCAGATAATCGTCATTGGTGTTGGCCGTGAGCGGGAATCAAATCCGGTGTCGCCGGGTTCGTAGGGCGGCGTGCTGACCACTATACCACCGCTCCCCACACGCACACACACACATACACACATACACACATACACACACACATACACACACATATACACACACACATACACTATCGCTACACTATCGCTCACACATACACACATGCACACACACACATACATACACATGTACACACATACATACACACATACATACATACACACATACACACACATACATACACACACATACACACACACATACACACACACATACAAACATACATACAATCATACACACACATACACACATATACAAACATACATACACACATACACACACACATACACACACATACACACATACATAACAACAACCGCCATTCGCCACTAAGTGGCGGTGACGTCACCACGACGCTTGTGCCAGGCCATGCACACCTTGAGGCCACGTGGAGTATCTAACGCCCGCTGGCAGGAGGTCACGGGACAGACCCAGCAGGTGCCACGGGTCGACTGACAGAACATGCTCTTCTGTCACTATGTAGTTCAGCAGATGTTCTTGCTTGCATCCATGATGGTGCGTGGATGCGCCGATGCCGGAACAGCGTGTTGGTAATGACAAGCCCATGGGCTGCACAAAAATTTAGCAGCCTCCTGCCGCTGTTATTGAGCTGATCTGGCTCATGCCTTCCAATCACTCCAGACCAGGTGACAGCATCATGACCAACTCAGGTGAGCACCTTTGATAGGTGCTCACCTGACTCATCGGCCTTGCCTGCATCCCTCCACGGATGTTCGTCTTCGGTGGGGGCATAACTAACCACGACCACCACTCCTTGCCTCCGGTTGATGGGAAGGCGAGCCCAAAGTAGCCTGGGGCTTACAGCTTCCCCCACCTCACCGCCACGCTTCCACGCCCCTTTCATTCTTTTGTTTAGATAGAAGAGCCACTCGCTCTCTGTTGTTTAGCAGTCTCCTGCCCCGAGTAGAGGACTATCCACCCCTCATGGTGGCAGGAGCCAGAGCCGGTCTACCGGACCTGCTGAATATCGCAGAGATCCAGGCGGTTCCGGTCCAGCTCCCGACAGAGGAGTGGCAGCCTCTCCTCCGCAGTGAGCGTTCGAACATTCCACGTGGCCACGCGTAGTGGTTTTTTGTTGTTGTTTCTGGAGGAGCTCCGATGGTGAGGATTCAATCTCCCGGCTCCGCCAAATGGGGTTTTGGCCAGGAGATGTCATAGATGCCTGTCCTCCGGCACAAGCTTATTAATTAAAAATTTCATTCATGATTTAGTCGTAATTAATTGAAGGTGGAGGGGTTACCAACCCCTCGCACCCGTCCAGATCCCCCATTTGGTCGCTGTGGTGGTCACAAACACCATGAAGGGAAAGGCCAATTTAAATTGTCCCTCCTCCCACGGCACCGCCCACGACAGCGTTGCAGTCCGGCACCACGAAGAGGTAGGGGGTTGTTTTCTTGCTCCCCACACACACACACAGACACACGCACACAGACAAACTCACACACACACAGACGCACACACACAAACGCACCTGGCCGTGTCGTGCAGCGCGTCAGTGACGGCGGTAACGAGGCGGCTGAACGAGGGCCGCCAGGAGCTCTCCTGCTGCCAGCAGCTCAGCATGAGGCGGCGGAGAAGCATGGGGCAGTCCATGGGGCACGGCAGACGCCAGCCGCCCTCTACTGCCTCCATCACCTGGGGGGTACGAGACCCATAGACTACTCACACAGAGACCCATACAGTACTACTCACACAGAGACCCATAGAGTACTACTCACACAGAGACCAATAGAGTACTACTCACACAGAGACCCATAGAGTACTCACACAGAGACCCATAGAGTACTCACACAGAGACCCATAGAGTACTACTCACACAGAGACCCATAGAGTACTACTCACACAGAGACCCATAGAGTACTCACACAGAGACCCATAGACTACTCACACAGACACCCATAGAGTACTCACACAGAGACCCATAGACTACCCACACAGAGACCCATAGACTACTGACAGAGACCCATAGAGTACTACTCACACAGAAACCCATAGACTACTCACACAGAGACCCATAGAGTACTACTCACACAGAGACCCATAGAGTACTACTCACACAGAGACCCATAGAGTACTACTCACACAGAGACCCATAGACTACTCACAGAGACCCATAGACTACTCGCACAGAGACCCATAGAGTACTACTCACACAGAGACCCATAGACTACTCACACAAAGACCCATAGACTACTACTCACACAGAGACCCATAGACTACTCACACAGAGACCCATAGACTACTCACACAGAGACCCATAGACTACACGTACAGAGACCCATAGACTACACACAGAGACCCATAGAGTACTCACACAGAGACCCATAGAGTACTACTCACACAGAGACCCATAGACTACTCACAGAGAGACCCATAGAGTACTACTCACACAGAGACCCATAGAGTACTACTCACACAGAGACCCATAGAGTACTACTCACACAGAGACCCATAGACTACTCACAGAGAGACCCATAGAGTACTACTCACACAGAGACCCATAGAGTACTACTCACACAGAGACCCATAGAGTACTACTCACACAGAGACCCATAGACTACTCACACAGAGACCCATAGACTACTCACACAGAGACCCATAGACGACTCACACAGAGACCCATAGACTACTCACAGAGAGACCCATAGACTGCTCACACAGAGACCCATAGACTACACACAGAGACCCATAGAGTACTCACGCAGAGACCCAGAGACTACACACAGAGACCCATAGAGTACTCACGCAGAGACCCATAGACTACTCACACAGAGACCCATAGACTACTCACACAGAGACCCATAGAGTACTCACAGAGACCCATAGACTACTCACAGAGACCCATAAACTACTCGCACAGAGACCCATAGACTACCCACACAGAGACCCATAGACTACTGACACAGAGACCCATAGAGTACTCACACAAAGACCCATAGACTACTCACACAGAGACCCATAAACTACTCACACAGAGACCCATAGACTACTCACACAGAGACCCATAGACTACTCACACAGAGACCCATAGACTACTCACACAGAGACCCATAGACTACTCACACAGAGACCCATAAACTACTCACACAGAGACCCACAGACTACTCGCATAGAGACCCATGGACTACTCGCACAGAGACCCATAGACTCACCACACAGAGACCCATAGAGTACTACTCACACAGAGACCCATAGAGTACTACTCACACAGAGACCCATAGAGTACTCACACAGAGACCCATAGACTACTCACACAGACACCCATAGAGTACTCACACAGAGACCCATAGACTACCCACACAGAGACCCATAGACTACTGACAGAGACCCATAGAGTACTACTCACACAGAGACCCATAGACTACTCACACAGAGACCCATAGAGTACTACTCACACAGAGACCCATAGAGTACTACTCACACAGAGACCCATAGAGTACTACTCACACAGAGACCCATAGACTACTCACAGAGACCCATAGACTACTCGCACAGAGACCCATAGAGTACTACTCACACAGAGACCCATAGACTACTCACACAAAGACCCATAGACTACTACTCACACAGAGACCCATAGACTACTCACACAGAGACCCATAGACTACTCACACAGAGACCCATAGACTACACGTACAGAGACCCATAGACTACACACAGAGACCCATAGAGTACTCACACAGAGACCCATAGAGTACTACTCACACAGAGACCCATAGACTACTCACAGAGAGACCCATAGAGTACTACTCACACAGAGACCCATAGAGTACTACTCACACAGAGACCCATAGAGTACTACTCACACAGAGACCCATAGACTACTCACAGAGAGACCCATAGAGTACTACTCACACAGAGACCCATAGAGTACTACTCACACAGAGACCCATAGAGTACTACTCACACAGAGACCCATAGACTACTCACACAGAGACCCATAGACTACTCACACAGAGACCCATAGACGACTCACACAGAGACCCATAGACTACTCACAGAGAGACCCATAGACTGCTCACACAGAGACCCATAGACTACACACAGAGACCCATAGAGTACTCACGCAGAGACCCAGAGACTACACACAGAGACCCATAGAGTACTCACGCAGAGACCCATAGACTACTCACACAGAGACCCATAGACTACTCACACAGAGACCCATAGAGTACTCACAGAGACCCATAGACTACTCACAGAGACCCATAAACTACTCGCACA
This sequence comes from Petromyzon marinus, assembly GCF_048934315.1. Lineage (NCBI taxonomy): Eukaryota > Metazoa > Chordata > Hyperoartia > Petromyzontiformes > Petromyzontidae > Petromyzon > Petromyzon marinus. The sequence continues at coordinate 159,803 of NW_027423021.1, forward strand.
GAGACCCATAGACTACTCACACAGAGACCCATAGACTGCTCACACAGAGACCCATAGACTACTCACACAGAGACCCATAGAGTACTCACACAAAGACCCATAGACTACTCACACAGAGACCCATAAACTACTCACACAGAGACCCATAGACTACTCACACAGAGACCCATAGACTACTCACACAGAGACCCATAGACTACTCACACAGAGACCCATAGACTACTCACACAGAGACCCATAAACTACTCACACAGAGACCCACAGACTACTCGCATAGAGACCCATGGACTACTCGCACAGAGACCCATAGACTCACCACACAGAGACCCATAGACTACTCACACAGAAACCCATAGACTAATCACACAGAGACCCACAGCCGCACACAGAGACCACAGACTACTCACACAGAGACCGCAGACACACACACAGAGACCCATAGACTACTCACACAGAGACCCATAGACTACTCACACAGAGACCCACAGCCGCACACAGAGACCACAGACTACTCACACAGAGACCCATAGACTACACACAGAGACCCATAGAGTACTCACACAGAGACCCATAGACTACACACAGAGACCCATAGACTACTCACACAGAGACCCACAGCCGCACACAGAGACCACAGACACACACACAGAGACCACAGACACACACACAGGGGTGCCGGTGCTGAACTCACGTCCCGGTTGTTCATGTCCCAGTACGGCCGTTCGCCGTACGACGTCACCTCCCACACGACGATGCCGTAGCTCCACACGTCGCTCGCCGACGTGAACCTGAGCTGTGCGATGGCCTCCGGGGCGGTCCAGCGGATCGGGATCTTCCCCCCCTGGTGGGGAACATTCACAACGGGACCTCGCCCTCGGGTCCGGCACGCGGGGCTCTCGCGGCCCGACGTCGTCGGCACGCGGCGAAGGGTTTGCCGGGTCAAAGCCGGCGTCGCGAGTTCGCGCCGCCTCGACGCGCCGAGCGTCGAGATTCACGGGTCCACACCGTCTCCGGTGTGGACCCGTGAATCCCAAAGACAACGGCACCGTACGCTGCACGTTCGCACTTTCACCGCGCGTGTGTGCGTGTGTGCGTGTGTGTGTGTATGAGAGGTGTGTGTGTATTAGAGGTGTGTGTGTATGAGTGGTGTGTGTGTGTGTATGAGTGGTGTGTGTATGTGTGTGTATGAGTGGTGTGTGTGTATGAGGTGTGTGTGTGAGAGGTGTGTGTGTGAGTGGTGTGTGTGTATGAGAGATGTGTGTGTGTATGTGTATGAGATGTGTGTGTGTGTGTTTTAGAGGTGGTGTGTGTGTCTGTGCGCACGAGGTGGAGCAGCGTTTACCCCGCACGCTGTAGAAGCGAGGTCGTCTCTCTTCGCGAGGCTCCGACTCTGCTGCTTGCCAGTGACCACTCCTCCTCCTGCTCCTCCTCCTTCAAACGCAACGCGATGCACGCAGCCATCAAGGCGGCGGAGGCGGCAGTGCTGAAGAAGCGAGTTCGCTCTGGAGGGTGCCGCCTCTTACCCAACGTTCAGGGAGATTGCCTCTTGGTGGTGCAGCCAGATCACGTGGGAACACTCAGAACGCCCGTGGGACCCCCCCCCCCCAGTGTGACCCCCCCCAGTGTGACCCCCCCCCAGTGTGACCCCTCAGTGTGACCCCCCAGTGTGACCCCCCCCAGTGTGACCCCCCCCCCCCCAGTGTGACCCCCCCCACCTCTTCTTGACGATGATGCAGGCAGCAGCGATGAGCAGCATCAGCCCCACGAGGCCAGCGGACAGCAAGGAGGCCCAGAGGGTCACTTCCTGAGTCGCTTGTGCTGGGGGAGGGGGAGGGAAAGAGTTACAAACACATCCTTCACTTACTACAACAACCACAACAACCACAACAACCACAACAACAAACACAACAACTACAACAACACCACAATAACCACCAACACAACAACAAACAACAGGACAACACCTACAACAACAACCACAACAACTACAACAGACAGGAGGGGTGGGGTGGTGGTGCTGTTGGTGGGGTCGTGGTAGGTTGGTAGTGGGGTTGGTGGTGGCGTAGTGGTTGGGTGGGGATGGTGCTGGTGAGTGGTGGTGGTGGTGGTGGTGGGTGGTGGTGGTGGTCCTTGTGGCGTAGTGGTTGGGTGGGGATGGTGCTGGTGAGTGGTGGTGGATGGGTGGTGGTGGTGGCGTAGTGGTTGGGTGGGGATGGTGCTGAGATGATGGGGATGGTGCTGGTGAGTGGTGCTGGTGAGTGGTGGTGGTGGGGTGGTGGTGGTGGCGGCGTAGTGGTTGGGTGGGGATGGTGCTGGGGTGGTGGTTGGTGGTGGTGGGGTTGGTAGTGGTTGGTGGTGGGTGGGTGGTGATTGGTGGTGGGTGGTGGTGGTGCTGGTTGGTGGTGGTGGGGTGGTGGTTGGGGGTTGGTGGTGGTGGGGTTGGTGGTGGTTGGTGGTGGTGGGGTTGGTGCTGGTTGGTGGTGGGTGGGTAGTGGTTGGGTAGTGATTGGGTAGGGTTGATGCTGGTTGGTGGTGATTGGGTGGTGGTGGCTGGTGGTGGTGGGTGGTGGCTGGATTGGGTGGTGGTGATGATTGGGTGGTGGTGGTGATTGGGTGGTGGTGGTGATTGGGTGGTGGTGGTGGTGATTGGGTGGTGGTGGTGATTGGGTGGTGGTGGTGGTGATTGGATGGTGGTGTTGTTGCTCACGTGCGGGAGACGTCTGGAAGTGGAGTGTGGGGCTGTAGTCTCCGTAGCCGGCGGCGTTGCGAGCGCGGACCTGCAGTGAGTAAACCGCGGCATGCCGGAGCCCCGTCACGGTGATGCTCGGCACGCTGGAGATCAGCCTCATTACCTCTCTCTCGTCGTCGTCATCCTGGTGGGGGGGGGGTACAGATGGGGGGGGGTACAGATGGGGGGGGTACAGATGGGGGGGGGGATGGGTTCAGACTCATCCCACAGAGACCCATTGAACCTGGGTCACGTGGTTCACAGCATATTGTTGTGTTAACTCTACTGCCCTCCACTTGCTAATGCAAAGACAAAGAACCCCCGTATAGTGTCAGCAGACTGTCGGGGCGAGTGCTGTTAGCGGCCACCTATGGAGGCACACGAGGGGGTGGGTGGTCAGCACCACGCCCGGCCGCCTTTGTATCCACAGTGGTGATGTTGTTGTATACGGCCCTTTTTCCACAATTAATATCCATAAGAATATTTACGGATGCATACACCTAGATTTCTTTTTCCTTTCTTTCGTGACAAACAATTTATATTTTTTAATGAATAAAACCCGTAAGCCAGAAACACGAAAAACCAGATGTCGGTCATAAACAGGCCATATATATATAAAGAAATAATAAAACTCTCAAGGCGAGGATGTAACAGCTATCGGCAAAAATCTCCAGGTGAACAAGAGTTTGATGGGCCCTTAGGAAAGGTCCCTCCGAGGTCAGAACACCAAGAGAGTAGACACGGAGACGCCAACAGGGTAAATCGTATACATATTCTTTTCCTTATTTGCCAGTAAAAAAAAAGGCAACAACAAGAATAAGATAGAATTAGCGATCCTAACGCTCACTCCAATTAAGAACAGGCCACCAGACACATCAGTGAATTATTATCCAATGATTAATTCGCTATCAAATGATTTTCACCTTTAATACTTTTACTGTTAAAACAAAGCTTGGAGCAGGAATACCGAGTCACATCAAAGGTTATCGAGAAGGAATTAGACAATGGGTAAACTTGCAAAAGAATTTAAACAATATCCCAAGCAACCCCGACCACCTTTGTCCCTCTCACAGCGCGGAGAAGCAGGAATTACACCTTATCACAAGGGGCCATCTGGAAAAGCCAGCCGGGTTTGATGAGGAGACACACCCCACCCCACACACGGCAACCAGGCAAAGACAGTTTTAAAGAAAATTGCAATATAATATTAATAATAACAACGTGTTAACCTTACACGACATTCCATTATAGAACCTTACAGAACCAAGGGATATGGATTCCAACAATCAAGAAACAGACCTCTTAAACTCAGGATGATAATTATTTTTCTTTTTAATAATTCTATCATAACAATTCGAACCTCGGTAAAACCGAGAGGTGTCGGGAGGACGTAGTTACAAACACGAGTCTTGGCGAACATGGGACCAAATGGTATTTGAGAAATATAAGTCGAAAGTATAAAGAGGTGCTCCCGACCACCTTTGTCTCTCCCAAAGAGCGCGAGAGAAGAATTTCACGCCAGGGCAAACAGATCGTTATCGCGGGGACCATCTGCCACACACGGGACTTAGTAGTGGCCCCCACCCCACCCTGCACACGGGCAGCAAAAGAGCGTATCTACTCGTTCACCAACGTCCGTCGAGTCCGAACCAACTACTGAAAGAAGAATCAACTGATACGTATGATACACTGCCCCCCACTACACGACAAACCAGACGTCTGCTTGACGCAAAGAATCGATTCCGAACATTGGCCTACTCTTTCACCACTCATACCATTCAACACACACACACACGGGTCATTAACAAAGCCTAAAACCTCAAGCCATTGAACCATCCGTGATTGTGGAAACATCGCAACGACCGAGTGAATAATCCATCGTTTTTAAGAGTGTTCATAATTTGCCTCTGTAATATTGTGCTGGGGCTGTACTTCTAACCGCATAAATTACCAACTGACCCATTAAGAAGGATTAATTCTTGGCACCTCACCACGGAGCGCCGCTCGCGGGGGTGAAGAGCGTGCTCAACCGGTTCCCTGTCATGGATCTGGCCACAATTAATTAAAAGATTGGCCCGAGATAAGGATCTAAAAAGGAAACATCGCCACCCATTGAGTCGCGTTGAGAAGTCGATTAGAAATACTTGAGTCGTTCGTTAATATTTTCTTTCTACATAATCTTGCTGGTATCCACGAATGAAATAACGAATTCAAACGCATATTTGTGCCTCCAAGAATAATACTGGTTGGAGTGCCCTTTCAACGAGTAGCGTTGCATAATAATTAGGCATCCTATTGTTAACAACGTGACAATAATTGCATTAAGGGCCGCGCATGATCAATGACCGAATGCTGTGTTGTGTGACAATTCAAGTAACGAAGCATTGCGGCCATCGAGTGTTGTTGATAAGGTAATTAGAAGTATTTCAGTCGAACGCTTTAAATTCATAATCGTTATGAATCAATGAACGAACATCAACGTGGTACTGTGCTGACGATTTCAAGCATAATAACTTCGCATATCAGAATGTATTAAGGATTGGATACGAATCAAAGACCAAGTGCCGTATTGTGTAACAATTCAAGTATACGAGTTTGCATATTATAAAGTTAAGGTTTGATAGAATAGTTCGCATATTTTTAATCTCTCTCTCAACAACCGATCGATTGCGTTACGCGTCGGGAATTAACCACAGGTGCCGCTATCGAGGTGAAACAACGCAATCGTGATGTTATCATGTTAACGCTGTGTTGAAATTCCAAATCCCGAGATTGAGTTTTCATATTATCCAAAAATTAAAGTTAGCTAGAAATAAAATTGATAAAAGCAGAACGTTTGTGTGTGATTCTTCCTGAAATCCTGCATAATATTGTTCTGCGTATGAGATCTGAATCCTGGGGACCTATCATAAGTACACTATCACCACACATAATCCATAACACACATAATTCATAATGTTCAATCGAGAGTAATCGTATCCTTATCGATAATACGGAATTAAAGAGCAGAGTCGAATCGACTCTCTCTCATTCACGCTCACAACGCCTGCGTCACTGCATACGATTAATTGCGTTATTCCAATTCATAACACAATCCTCGTCACCGAGGCTCGACCTTATAATCCATAACGACCTGCATTATCATAACCACGCCCACTCGCATAAATTAATACGATTATCTCTCGAATCAGCATAATTTATGCGCATAATTACACTGATTAACATAATTTCAGATAAATTATGCGAATCTCAGATTTCATTTAATTTTCATTATTTTCATCAATTTTCATAACACCTATATATACAACAATGTTTACTACACACCGCACCAGGGTACTCAATTTGAGGCTGAGTCGACCTAGGGGAGACCCAGGACTCGTTCAGATTATCGTCACCGGTGCCGGTTGCCGTGAGCGGGAATCGAACTCGAGACGCCGGGTTCGTAGTGCAGCGTAGCGCGTACCGCTGCACCACCGCTCAGCACGCACGCGCGTGCACATTCACACGCACACGCGTGCAAGTAAAATGGATAATCGCGAGCCGCTACGCACCTCGTCAAAGCATTTGACTTCATAGTCCATAACGATGCCATTGGGCTGCTCCGGCTCGGCCCAGGTCAACAGGACGGCGTCTTCAGAGACGTTCTCCGTGTGGACACGCACCACGGGTGACGGTGCTGCGGGCAATCACAGCACGTGGTCACGCGCTAACTCATTTGTTTACCCCCCTGGCCAACGTCTCGAGGTGCGGTGAGTGACAATCGGTGTGCGTTTCCCCTTGCTGCTGAATGAAATACGAGTTGCGGTGAGATGTTCAAACACCAAGCAGACGGACGCCGCTTTGCGAGCAATCAACTCAACTTGCAACAGCCACACACGCGGTGCTTTGTGGTGAACATGCGAACATGGCTATGATGATGATAATTATAACAGATGATGCATTGTCTTTAAGAATAATAATTAGAGTGGTATATGCATTAAGAATAATATAATTATAATGTTACATGTGTAGTGGAGTAACGCGCGTGCTGGGGGGGTTTGCAAGCGGTGTGCACGGATGTGTGAGGTCGCATCGGGGCGAACAGGAGCAGCGAGAGACGCCCAAAAAAGATGCAGAGCAGTGATTGGCTGGCTGCAAATGCAGGCGGACAATTTAGATGCAGAGCGGTGATTGGCTGGCTGCAAATGCAGGCGGACAACTAAGATGAAGAGCGATGATTGGCTGGCTGCAAATGCAGGCGGACAATTTAGATGCAGAGCGGTGATTGGCTGGCTGCAAATGCAGGCGGACAACTAAGATGCAGAGCGGTGATTGGCTGGCTGCAAATGCAGGCGGCCAATTTAGATGCAGAGCGGTGATTGGCTGGCTGCAGATGCAGGCGGACAACTAAGATGCAGAGCGGTGATTGGCTGGCTGCAAATGCAGGCGGCCAATTTAGATGCAGAGCGGTGATTGGCTGGCTGCAAATGCAGGCGGACAATTTAGATGCAGAGTGGTGATTGGCTGGCTGCAAATGCAGGCGGACAACTAAGATGCAGAGCGGTGATTGGCTGGCTGCAAATGCAGGCGGACAATTTAGATGCAGAGTGGTGATTGGCTGGCTGCAAATGCAGGCGGACAACTAAGATGCAGAGCGGTGATTGGCTGGCTGCAAATGCAGGCGGCCAATTTAGATGCAGAGCGGTGATTGGCTGGCTGCAAATGCAGGCGGACAATTTAGATGCAGAGTGGTGATTGGCTGGCTGCAAATGCAGGCGGACAACTAAGATGCAGAGCGGTGATTGGCTGGCTGCAAATGCAGGCGGACAACTAAGATGCAGAGCGGTGATTGGCTGGCTGCAAATGCAGGCCGCCAATTTAGATGCAGAGCGGTGATTGGCTGGCTGCAGATGCAGGCGGACAACTAAGATGCAGAGCGGTGATTGGCTGGCTGCAAATGCAGGCGGACAATTTAGATGCAGAGTGGTGATTGGCTGGCTGCAAATGCAGGCGGACAACTAAGATGCAGAGCGGTGATTGACTGGCTGCAAATGCAGGCGGACAATTTAGATGCAGAGCGGTGATTGGCTGGCTGCAAATGCAGGCGGCCAATTTAGATGCAGAGCAGTGATTGGCTGGCTGCAAATGCAGGCGGACAACTAAGATGCAGAGCGGTGATTGGCTGGCTGCAAATGCAGGCGGACAACTAAGATGCAGAGCGGTGATTGGCTGGCTGCAAATGCAGGCGGCCAATTTAGATGCAGAGCGGTGATTGGCTGGCTGCAAATGCAGGCGGCCAATTCAGATGCAGAGCGGTGATTGGCTGGCTGCAAATGCAGGCGGACAATTTAGATGCAGAGTGGTGATTGGCTGGCTGCAAATGCAGGCGGACAACTAAGATGCAGAGCGGTGATTGACTGGCTGCAAATGCAGGCGGCCAATTTAGATGCAGAGCGGTGATTGGCTGGCTGCAAATGCAGGCGGCCAATTTAGATGCAGAGCAGTGATTGGCTGGCTGCAAATGCAGGCGGACAACTAAGATGCAGAGCGGTGATTGGCTGGCTGCAAATGCAGGCGGCCAATTTAGATGCAGAGCAGTGATTGGCTGGCTGCAAATGCAGGCGGACAACTAAGATGCAGAGCGGTGATTGGCTGGCTGCAAATGCAGGCGGCCAATTTAGATGCAGAGCGGTGATTGGCTGGCTGCAAATGCAGGCGGACAATTTAGATGCAGAGCGGTGATTGGCTGGCTGCAAATGCAGGCGGACAACTAAGATGCAGAGCGGTGATTGGCTGGCTGCAAATGCAGGCGGCCAATTTAGATGCAGAGCGGTGATTGCCTGGCTGCAAATGCAGGCGGACAATTTAGATGCAGAGTGGTGATTGGCTGGCTGCAAATGCAGACGGACAACTAAGATGCAGAGCGGTGATTGGCTGGCTGCAAATGCAGGCGGCCAATTTAGATGCAGAGCAGTGATTGGCTGGCTGCAAATGCAGGCAGACAACTAAGATGCAGAACGGTGATTGGCTGGCTGCAAATGCAGACGGACAATTTAGATGCAGAGTGGTGATTGGCTGGCTGCAAATGCAGGCGGACAACTAAGATGCAGAGCGGTGATTGACTGGCTGCAAATGCAGGCGGACAATTTAGATGCAGAGCGGTGATTGGCTGGCTGCAAATGCAGGCGGCCAATTTAGATGCAGAGCAGTGATTGGCTGGCTGCAAATGCAGGCGGACAACTAAGATGCAGAGCGGTGATTGGCTGGCTGCAAATGCAGGCGGACAACTAAGATGCAGAGCGGTGATTGGCTGGCTGCAAATGCAGGCGGCCAATTTAGATGCAGAGCGGTGATTGGCTGGCTGCAAATGCAGGCGGCCAATTCAGATGCAGAGCGGTGATTGGCTGGCTGCAAATGCAGGCGGACAATTTAGATGCAGAGCAGTGATTGGCTGGCTGCAAATGCAGGCGGACAACTAAGATGCAGAGCGGTGATTGACTGGCTGCAAATGCAGGCGGCCAATTTAGATGCAGAGCGGTGATTGGCTGGCTGCAAATGCAGGCGGACAACTAAGATGCAGAGCGGTGATTGGCTGGCTGCAAATGCAGGCGGCCAATTTAGATGCAGAGCAGTGATTGGCTGGCTGCAAATGCAGGCGGACAACTAAGATGCAGAGCGGTGATTGGCTGGCTGCAAATGCAGGCGGCCAATTTAGATGCAGAGCGGTGATTGGCTGGCTGCAAATGCAGGCGGACAATTTAGATGCAGAGCGGTGATTGGCTGGCTGCAAATGCAGGCGGACAACTAAGATGCAGAGCGGTGATTGGCTGGCTGCAAATGCAGGCGGCCAATTTAGATGCAGAGCGGTGATTGCCTGGCTGCAAATGCAGGCGGACAATTTAGATGCAGAGTGGTGATTGGCTGGCTGCAAATGCAGACGGACAACTAAGATGCAGAGCGGTGATTGGCTGGCTGCAAATGCAGGCGGCCAATTTAGATGCAGAGCAGTGATTGGCTGGCTGCAAATGCAGGCAGACAACTAAGATGCAGAACGGTGATTGGCTGGCTGCAAATGCAGACGGCCAATTTAGATGCAGAGCGGTGATTGGCTGGCTGCAAATGCAGGCGGACAATTTAGATGCAGAGTGGTGATTGGCTGGCTGCAAATGCAGGCGGACAACTAAGATGCAGAGCGGTGATTGGCTGGCTGCAAATGCAGGCGGCCAATTTAGATGCAGAGCGGTGATTGGCTGACTGCAAATGCAGGCGGCCAATTTAGATGCAGAGCGGTGATTGGCTGGCTGCAAATGCAGGCGGACAATTTAGATGCAGAGTGGTGATTGGCTGGCTGCAAATGCAGGCGGACAACTAAGATGCAGAGCGGTGATTGGCTGGCTGCAAATGCAGGCGGCCAATTTAGATGCAGAGCGTTGATTGGCTGGCTGCAAATGCAGGCAGACAATTTAGATGCAGAGCAGTGATTGGCTGGCTGCAAATGCAGGCGGATAACTAAGATGCAGAGCGGTGATTGGCTGGCTGCAAATGCAGGCGGCCAATTTAGATGCAGAGCGGTGATTGGCTGGCTGCAAATGCAGGCGGACAATTTAGATGCAGAGCGGTGATTGGCTGGCTGCAAATGCAGGCGGACAACTAAGATGCAGAGCGGTGATTGGCTGGCTGCCAATGCAGGCGGCCAACTAAGATGCAGAGCGGTGATTGGCTGGCTGCAAATGCAGGCGGAGAACCAAGATGCAGAGCGGTGATTGGCTGGCTGCAAAGGCAGGCGGATAATTAAGATGCAGAGCGGTGATTGGCTGGCTGCAAATGCAGACGGCCAACTAAGATGCAGAGCGGTGATTGGCTGGCTGCAAATGCAGGCGGACAACTAAGATGCAGAGCGGTGATTGGCTGGCTGCAAAGGCAGGCGGATAATTAAGATGCAGAGCGGTGATTGGCTGGCTGCAAATGCAGACGGCCAACTAAGATGCAGAGCGGTGATTGGCTGGCTGCAAATGCAGGCGGCATTGTCTTTAATCATAATATAATTATCATGTTTTTGCATAGCATTTAAGAATAATGTTATTATAATGTTACGTGCATGTTATAGCTTTTAAAAAAGGAGAATGTATTTTTAAAAAAATATTTTAAAAAACCATTTAAAAAAAGATAGAAAAAAAATATTTGACAAAAGCAACTAAATATCTAAAGATGAAAAAGAGATTTCAAAAAAAGAAAGACGATGGCCGTGAGCGAGAGGAGGAGGGGGGGGACGACGACTCACGATCCCGTGACGTGGCGACGTGGACGGCCGCGAACGCCGAGGGGACGCCGCTCAGGCGGGAGACGCCATTGGTGGCGTGCACCTCCAGGGTGTAGGCGGCGTTCTCACGCAGGCCGCTCACCTCCACCGAGGCGTTCGTCAGCGGGAGCGGAGGCCGGAACCTCACGGCCGGGCCGCACGGCGGCGCCGGCTCCTGGCCCCTCTCCCCACCCCCCCCCCGCAGGGGGGGCGGGTGGAGCCGGCACACGACGGAGTAGGCGAGATCGGAGCGCCCGCCGGGATTCGCCGGCGGGCTCCACCGGAGCGTCACCGAGGCGGCGGCGGAGAGCGGCGAGGTGACGACGTCCCTGGGGGCCGACGGCGGCTCTGGCCGGGGGGGGGGGCGGAACGGAGTTTATAGAGTAGTGTAGTAGGTAGTGTATAGTGTAGTGTATAGTGTAGTGTATAGCGCAGTAGTGTATAGTGTAGTGTAGTACTGTATAGTAGTAGTGTATAGTGTAGTGTATAGTGTAGTGTATAGTGTAGTGTATAGTGTAGTGTAGTAGGTAGTGTATAGTGTAGTGTATAGTGTAGTGTATAGTAGTGTATAGTGTAGTGTAGTGTATAGTGTAGGGTAGTAGTTTATAGTGTAGTGTATAGTGTAGTGTAGTAGGTAGTGTATAGTGTAGTGTATAGTGTAGTAGTGTATAGTGCATAGTAGTGTATAGTGTAGTGTATAGTATAGTGTATAGTGTAGTAGTGTATAGTGTAGTGTACAGTGTAGTAGTGTATAGTGTAGTGTATAGTGTAGTGTATAGTGTAGTGTGTAGTGTAGTGTAGTAGGTAGTGTATAGTGTAGTGTAGTAGTGTATAGTGTAGTAGTGTATAGTGTAGTGTAGTAGTGTAGAGTGTAGTGTAGTAGTGTATAGTGTAGTGTAGTAGTGTATAGTATAGTGTAGTAGTGTATAGTGCAGTGTAGTAGTGTATAGTGTAGTGTATAGTGTAGTGTAGTAGTGTAGTGTATAGTGTAGTGTAGTAGTGTATAGTGTAGTGTATAGTGTAGTGTATAGTGTAGTGTGTAGTGTAGTAGGTAGTGTATAGTGTAGTGTAGTAGTGTATAGTGTAGTAGTGTATAGTGTAGTAGTGTATAGTGTAGTGTAGTAGTGTAGAGTGTAGTGTAGTAGTGTATAGTGTAGTGTAGTAGTGTATAGTATAGTGTAGTAGTGTATAGTGCAGTGTAGTAGTGTATAGTGTAGTGTATAGTGTAGTGTAGTAGTGTAGTGTATAGTGTAGTGTAGTAGTGTATAGTGTAGTGTATAGTGTAGTGTATAGTGTAGTGTGTAGTGTAGTAGGTAGTGTATAGTGTAGTGTATAGTGTAGTGTAGTAGTGTATAGTGTAGTGTAGTAGTGTAGTGTATAGTGTAGTGTAGTACTGTATAGTGTAGTGTAGTAGTGTATAGTGTAGTAGTGTATAGTGTAGTGTATGGCGCATAGTGAACGAACTTGCACAGGCCACAGACTGGGGCTCGCCGCTGGGCCGGAAGTATCCATCGTGGCAGGTGCAGGACGTCGCTCCGATGACGCTGCCCGTGCTGTGTGGCGGACACCGGGAGCAGGAGCTGTCTTGGGCCGTCTCCTTATAAGAGCCCTGCTCACACACTGCACGCACAAAGGTCCCGCCCCCCGACCTGTAGCCTTTACAGACTCAGTTTAACACCTTTATTATGAACCTTCACAGACTGTTGGTGCTGTCAGTAGCGAGAGATGGGGAGAGAGATGAGCAGATGGGGAGAGAGATGAGCAGATGGGGAGAGAGATGAGATGGGGTGGGTGAGAGAGTGCGTGGGTGGGTAAGTGGTTGGGTGAGTGAGAAAGTGGGTGAGTGAGTGGATGAGTAGGTATGTGGGTGGGTGAGTGGGTGGGTGAGTGGGTGAGTGGGTGAGTGAGTGGGTGAGTGAGTGGTTGGGTGAATGGGTGAGTGAGTGAGTGGGTGGGTGGGTGAGTGAGTGAGTGGGTGGGCGAGTGAGTGAGTGGGTGGGTGAGTGGTTGAGTGAGTGAGTGGGTGAGTCAGTGGGTGAGTGAGTGAGTGAGTGGGTGGGAGGATAAGTGGTTGGGTGGGTGGGTGGGTGAGTGAGTGAGTAGGTGGGTGGGTGAGTGAGTGGGTGAGTGAGTGGGTGAGTGGGCGAGTGAGTGTGTGGGAGGTCCGCTGGGTCTTTCCACATCTCTCTCGAGGGTAAGCGATGATGAATCTACTAAAACAAATCCCAACGCGTCACCTTGGCAGGCGTTCCCCGCCTGCTGGTACCCGGCACGGCAGACGCAGCTCCCGGGGTGGCCCTCCCACTCGCCGTCGGCGTTGCAGAACATCGCCGGCTCCGGCTCCCCCTCGGGCCGGAGCGCGTGGCCCACGCACGCCCCCGTCACCTCCGACAGCGCCCACGGCCCGTCGCCGGCGGCCGGAGCGTCGGGGAACTCGGCGAGGCGGACCGCGAGGGCCGGGCAGCGCCTGCGGTAGATGCGCACGGACGCCAGCCACGCGCAGGCCCCCGTGTCGCGGAACGCCAGACGGAGGCCGCCCCGGGAGAGGGGCCCCACGTCGCCCGCCGCCTCGACCTCCGACCCGCCCGAGCCGACGACGTCGACCTTGGAGAAGAGCCGCCGCTCGTCGTCGGCGAAGACCCCGGCGGCGACGTCGCCGGGGTCGTCCGACTCCCGGTAGTAAACGTCCAACGTGTCGTCGTCGCAGCCGGCGGCGGAGGCGGCGGCGGCCGGGAGGCGACGGGGCACCGGCGCCGTAAGCTGAAGCGGAACTCGAGGAAGATGCGGCGAGCGTCGCCGCGCGGGATCCAGGCGGTGCGCAGCCACTTGTCCTGCCTGGGCACGGCGGGGCGGCACTGCGCCTGGTACAGCCTGGGCCTTGAGCGTTGGCCACTCGTAGCCTGCTGCCACTGCGGTCGTGGTGAGGGGAGAGGGAGTGGAGTGTGGGAGGGAGTGTAGGGGGGAGTGTAGATGTCACAGTGATTCTGAAACATTGTTCTCCACTCCTTGAATCAATTTTTATAACCTGTAAACCGTTTTACTCGCCTCGCGAGTTCGCGTCGCTCATTTTGGTCGGAGTTTATTTGCCGCCATGTCCTCAGGTTAAAGAGGCCCAACGCATGCTCGCCGATCAGATTCTGAGTGTGGAGCGAGCAAATCCAGATTCGTTGGTTATCGTACTTGGCGACTTTAACAAAGGTAATCTCAGCCACGAACTCCCCAAATACATACAATTCATTAAATGCCCAACCAGAGAAGGGAACACTCTGGATCACTGCTACACTACAGTCAGTAGAGCCTACCACGCCGTCCCCCGAGCAGCACTAGGACACTCTGACCATGCCATGGTCCACCTGATTCCTGCATACAGGCAGAAACTAAAACTCTGTAAACCTGCTGTGAGGACATCTAAACAGTGGACCAGTGAGGCTGTGGAAGATTTGCGGGCGTGCTTAGACTGTACTGACTGGGATATGTTCACGACTGCTACCAATAGTCTGGATGAACTCACAGAGGCTGTGACGTCCTACATCAGCTTCTATGAGGACTGCTGTATCCCAACACGTAACAAGGTGAACTTTAACAACAACAAGCCCTGGTTCTCAGCAAAGCTCAGAAGGTTGAGGTTGGAGAAGGAGGAAGCGTTTAGGAGTGGAGATAGAGACGGATTCAAGGAGTCGAAGAACAGGTTTAGCAAAGCGGTGAGAGAGGCTAAACGACTGTACTCAGAGAGACTAAAACACCAGTTCTCTACTAACGACTCTGCTTCTGTCTGGAGAGGGCTCAGGCAGATCACCAACTACAAGCCCAGAGCTCCCCACACCACTAACGACTCCCGCCTGGCCAACGACCTGAACGAGTTCTACTGCAGATTTGAAAGACAATTGGACTGTCCTGAGCTACCCCTTCCCACTCAAGAGGCCCCATCCCCCACCCATACTATAGAGACGACTCTCTCCTTTCAGGAGGGAGACGTTAATAGACTTTTCAAGAGGCAGAATCCACGCAAAGCAGCCGGGCCGGACTCTGTCTCTCCAGCCACCCTCAGGCACTGCGCTGACCAGCTGTCTCCGGTGTTCACCTACCTCTTTAACACCTCCCTGGAGACATGCCATGTACCAGCCTGTCTCAAGTCCTCCACCATCATCCCTGTGCCCAAAAAGCTAAGGCCAACAGGACTAAATGATTACAGACCGGTCGCCCTTACATCTGTGGTAATGAAGTCTTTTGAGCGCCTGGTCCTGGCACACCTCAAAGCCATCACAGACCCTCTCCTGGACCCCCTTCAGTTTGCCTACAGAGCCAACAGGTCTGTGGACGACGCAGTTAACATGGCCCTCCACTTCATCCTACAGCATCTGGACGCCCCAGCATCCTACGCTAGGATCCTGTTTGTGGACTTCAGCTCTGCCTTCAACACCATCATCCCTGCCCTGCTTCAGGACAAGCTCTTCCAGCTGAATGTGCCCTACTGGATCACAGACTTCCTGTCTGACAGGAAGCAGTGCGTTAAGCTGGGAACACAAGTCTCTGACTCCAGCTCCATCAGCACCAGAACTCCTCAGGGCTGCGTCCTTTCCCCACTGCTCTTCTCTCTGTATACCAACAGCTGCACCTCCAATCATCTGTCCGTCAAACTCTTGAAGTTTGCGGACGACACCACCCTAATTGGGCTGATCTCTGGTGGGGATGAGTCTGACTATAGGTGGGAAGCTGACAACCTGGTGACCTGGTGTAGCCAGAACAACTTAGAGCTAAATGCTCTAAAGACAGTTGAGATGGTTGTGGACTTCAGGAAGAATACAGCCCCACTCACCCCCATCACCCTGTTAGACTCCCCAGTCAAAAGTGTAGAGTCCTTCCGCTTCCTGGGCACTATTCTCTCCTGGGACCTCAAGTGGGAACTGAACATCAGCTCCCTCACCAAGAAAGCTCAACAGAGGATTTACTTTCTATGGCAGCTGAAGAAATTCAACCTGCCAAAGACAATGATGGTGCAATTCTATACAGCAATCATTGAATCCATCCTCACCTCCTCCATAACCGTCTGGTACGCTGCTGCCACTGCCAAGGACAAGAGCAGACTGCAGCGTATCATCCACACTGCTGAGAAGGTAATTGCCTGCAATCTACCAACCCTCGAGGACCTGCACACGACAAGGACCATGAGGCGAGCGAGGAAGATTGGGTTTCCTGCCGGTAAGGCATCACTCTCGACAGCCCAGGGGGGGGAACAGGAGCGCGGCGGCCTTTCCCCGCCCGGTGAGGAGTGCAGCGGCGGCAGCTCCCACACTAGTGGAGAGTCTGGGGGCGTCGGTACTTCGCGGGCAGGGTCGCAGGCAGGAGAGATCCCGGGGGCCGACGACCCTAACATAATCATCATCAGGTGTGAAAACCACAGCAAGAAATTTAGAAAAAAGTGGCGTTTTTTTAACGTTAGCACCACGGAGAGCGATTTGGCAGTTCAGAAGGACGAGTCCATCTATGTTCGGAAAAGAGGAGGGGGGAGACGAAAAATAATGGATGAGGTCTGAAGGCCACCGTAAGCGTGAACAATCAATTAAGACCCGAAATGGTTTATCAAATCCTTCCAATGATTGCTAAGCCAGAATCCATCTTCTCGGTTGAAATTGTCTCTGTGTTTGTATATGTGAATAGACTCATGAACGAATCTCTCATGGTAGCCAGATGGCTTGCAAAGAACCTCTGTCTTGGAGAAGTCAATGTCATGTGAGCCTACTGAATTATAACAGTGATCTGCCACGGCCGAGGTGTTGGTCCTACCGTGTTTCAGGTCTGCTTTGTGTTCACGAATGCGGTCCGAGACATGTCATTTGGTTTCTCCAATATAACTACTCCCACCGAGGCAACTTAGCGTTGTCTGTATTTATTTAAAGTTGCGCATTTTGATGATGTGACGTCACATTTCTCAAACCTCCCTCTCTCGTCACGCATCGTCACAAATGTCTGACCCCGCCCCCTAAGTGCGTGACGTCATCTATGGACGCCCCTCCCCCCCCGAACATCCACGGAGGTCTCGTGGCCTCCACGCTCGACTCACCCCATCGGGCGGGAAGGCGACCCAGCCGAGGTCGCCCTGCGCGGTCTCCGTGTCGAGCAGGTCCACTGCGGCGGGGTGGGTGGGTGGGGGGAGAGACACGCGCACGCGCGCACACAGAGAGAGACGAAGTTTCAAGTTTGTTAGGTACAAGCTGTACTACCCGGCTACGCCCGGGACGAGGATTCGCCACGTCCCCCCAGTGGCGATGTTCACACAGCAGAGCAGGTACTCGTTTGATGCCGAGTCGACCTAGGGAAGGCCCAGGACCGGTAAAAAAATAATCGTCACCGGCGGTGGCCGTGAGCGGGAATCGAACTCGGGTCACTACACTACAACGCGTTACGCTTCCACGTGCGCGGGTCACGTGACAGATTTGACGTCACAGCTCACTTGACGTGCAAAAAAAATAGATGCATTATTGAGCTACCCCCCTAAAGAAAAAGCAAAAGTGTATTTTTATAATTTTAGGATGGTGTACAGTCTGGAAAGCACCCACGTGGCAAATTTCCAGTTTGTTGCATGTCGGGAAGTACGCTAAACATTTTGAACAGACACGCACAATCACAACTTTGCCTTTTATATCTATGGAGATAGCGTTGTGAGCCATGCGGCTCTCAAGTCGGGTGCAGCCGCAACAAACAAAATATGAACACAGAACATCTTAAAGCGACAACGCGTAACAGAAACATCCTGGAAAAAAAACAGCAAATATTTAATATAAAACGCCGCGTGCAAAAAATCCCCACCATCGTGTACACGACGGCTGTCACGGACTGCCGGGGCAAGTGCTGCTGCTGCTCGCGAGTAGCAGCACCTACCAAGGCTACCGGCACTGTGGCACACGAGGGCGTGGGTGGCCAGCACCACGCCCGGCCGCCTTTGTCTCCCCAGTGGCGATGTTTACTACACACCGCACCAGGTTACTCATTTGAGCTTGAGTCGACCTAGGGGAGGCCCAGGACCGGTTCAGAGAATCGTCACTGACGGTGTTGGCCGTGAGAGGGAATCGAACTTGGGTCGCCGGGTTCGTAGCGCAGCGCGCTAACAGCTACATACACACACACAACAACTGCCATTCGCCACTAAGTGGTGGTGACATCACCACGACGCTTGTGCCAGGCCATGTGCACCTTGAGGCCACGCTGGCAGGTCACGGGGCAGACCCAGGTGCCACGGGTCGACTGACTGAGATGACCGAAATGACTGGCTGGTGCACCACCTGTGCCCCCTACTGTGCCAACCTGCTGTGCTTTAGCCACCCGGCGCTCCGCTCGTTGTTGTGAGCGTCGCTCCTCCACCCTCCGTTGTTGTTGGAGGGCGACTGCCTCCAACTGCCCAGTAGCGTCCTTCACGAGCCTCCTCCACAGAGGCCAATTTTGACACCGCTGGTACCAGTCATCGACAAGTCCACTCAGCTCCACGTCCTCCCGTACCACATCACTCCATCTCCTCTCTAGCCCGTGCCGCGCCCGTTTAGCCCCCTCGATCCGGCCGAACAAAAGCTGTTTCGGCATGCGGTGGCTGGGCATGCGGGCTACATGACCCAGCCTTGCCTGCCGGAGGAGCTCATCGATGGGACCTTGCCCAGATCTTTCAAGGATTTGTGAGCTCCTCACACAATCCAGTCTGGTTAAACCCAGGATGGATCGTAGGCAGGCCAGCCTAAATGTTTCCATCGGCGAAAATGCTCCATTAAGGGGGTCCACGTTTCGCAAGCGTAGAGAAGGGAGGGAATGACCGTGGCCGAGAAGACCTGAAGCTTAGTGCGGAGCGACAGACCAGGTAGCTTCCACACAGCGTTACGCAACCGATGAAAAGATATTGCCGCTCGACTGATTCGGAGTGAGACCTCTGCTGTTAAACTGGAGCCAGTCATAAGCACACTGCCCAGGTATGGGAAACTCTCCACTCTCTCCACAACTGCCCCATCACCGATTGGGAGTTGTGGAGGTGGAGTGTCCGATGGTACAAAATATCCAGGCAGGTGCTTAGTTTTGGTGTGGCTGAAGGTAAGGCCCCCATCTCTTAGTGGCACGCTCCAGTCTCAGCAGCAGCGTCTCCAATTCCTCCTCTGAATGAGCAGCTATTACCAAATCATCAGCATACATAACGTGGTTGAGCAATAGGGAGCCATCCCTTGACCGCACCCGGGCATCGATTAGCCTCCCATTATAGCTGTACCAAATGGAGATTCCCCCGGTACAGACACACACACTCACACACGTACACAGACACACACTCACACGTACTCAGACACACACTCACACGTACACAGACACACACTCACACACTCACACGTACATACATGTACACACACTCACAGACACACACTCACACACGTACACAGACACACACTCACACGTACACTCACACGTACACTCACACGTACACAGACACACTCACGTACAAGACAAGACAAAGATCCCCATATAGCCTTAACAGACAGTAGGGGCAAGTGCTGTTAGCGAGCACCTATGAAGGCCGAAACGGTACACGAGGGGGTGGGTGGCCAGCACCACGCCCGACCGCCTTTGTCTCCCTAGTGGCAATGTACTCATTTGAGGCTGAGTCGACCTAAGGGAGGCCCGGGACCGGTTCGAATAATCGTCACTGGTGTTGGCCGTGAGCGGGAATCGAACCCGGGTTGCCAGGTTCATAGCGCAGCGCGCTAACCGCTACACTATCGCACATACATACACACGTACACACACGTACACACACTCACACGTACACAAACACACACACTCACACGTACACAGACACACACTCACACGTACACAGACACACTCACGTACACACACATACGTACACACACGTACACAAACACACACTCACACGTACACACACGTACACACTCTCTCTTCATGTGGTCGCATGGATTTTTCCCTCCGTGTCCTCCGCTTCCCCCACCACCCCCACCCCCACATCGAGAATGGACGTGGCCGCCACGCGGGGCATCATCATCATCAGTTTGTGGTCACCGCTCGCTGTGCATCATCTCAGCACGCGGTGAGACGCTTCGAGCGGCGTCGGCGTCGTCTAAACAAGCAAGCAGCCTCGCCTGCTAGCGTCAAAGGCTCCGTCGGAGCGCTCCATCTCGGCGAACGAGTTGACTCCGCGGGGAACGAGAG